>NW_020837970.1:7467720-7526430 GCF_003676395.1 Aethalodelphis obliquidens
GTGTGTGTGTGTGTGTGTGTGTGTGTGTGTGTGTGTGTGTGTGTGTGAGAGAGAGAGAGAGAGAGAGAGAGAGAGAGAGAGAGAGAGAGAAAGAGAGAGACAGAGAGAGAGAAAGAGAGAGACAGAGAGAGAGAAAGAGAGAGACAGTGAGAGTGAGAGACAGAGAGAGAGATATTGAGAGAGAGAAAACATAACACAGCCCCAAAAGTTAAGCTTAGGCTATAAAACCTGACCCATCTGATCACAAATAAATGAACCAGGAATAAGCACTGGACTCAAGTTGGTTCCAACCAGATTTGGTTCTTCCTCTTATAGATATAGTAGATAAGCTTGGTTCAGAACAACCCTCCCATTGAAAACATCTAGAAAAGATGAATAATAAAGAAAAAAATCTGTTTGAGGGCAGAAGAACACTAAAAGGCATCAAGACTTGGGGAAATAGGATCCCAGAGAGAAAGAAGGCTCACAGAGTTGAACCACACACTTATGCCTTTTAGGCATCTGCTGATCCTAAAGCAATGGCTGAGGAGCTTAGAAAACAAGCAGAATGTTCAGGAGCTTCACAGGATTGTAGGAAGCAGAACTGGAATTTAGGACCCACCAGAGAACAGTAGCTATGCTAAGTATCTCAGGGTTTCAGTTGGGAATCTTCAAGAGTGTATACCCTACTTTAAGAGTGAACTGGGATCAGCTCCTAGGAATGGCCTCTGCCAGTGTCTATGTCTCCAGGGTGAGCTGCAGCAGTGCCCCCCTCCCCTAGGAGACTCTCCAAGACCAGCAGCCGTGTGGCTGACAGGGTCCTGGTACTCCGGCCTGCTGTCAGGCCTGAGCCTCTGAGGTGGGAGAGCCGAGTTCAGGACATTGGTCCACCAGAGACCTCCCGGCCCCACATAATATCTATCAGCGAGAGCTCTCCCATGTGGGACGCCGCCAGGAAGGAGCTGGATTCTTGGTCCAGAAGGAGGCAAAGTTACATTGTTGCATATTGCTTGCACTACCCAGGAGTGCCGCGTAAGGCGCCACGCGTGCATCCCGTGGATTGTAGGCGTAGCAATGAAGTGTCACATGTACTGACACACACCAATCCAGGGCTGTTATGTGGACCTACTGGCCAGTATAAAGCCTGCCATATTCTGCTGCGTAGGGTCTTCCTTCCATCTTTTTTCAACCAAGCTGTGCTCCAATAAAGTGTGATACGAGAAGAATCTTGCGTGTGGCGGCTCGTTATTCTGCTGGTCGGAAGCGGCTCACCGCACTCCCAGAGATCTCTGTCTCAACGCTAAGACCCAGCTCCACCCAATGGCTAGCAAGCTACAGTGCTGGACACCCTATGCCAAACAACTAGCAAGACAAGAATACAACCCCACCCATTTGCAGAGAGGCTGCCTAAAATCATACTAAGTTCACAGACACCCCAAAACACACAACCAGATGCAGCCCCTGCCCACCAGAAAGACAAGATCCAGCCCCACCCACCAGAACACAAGCACCGCTCCCCTTCACCAAGAAGCCTACACAAGCCACTGAACCAGCCTCACCCACTAGGGGCAGACACCAAAAACAACGTGAACTACGAACCTGCAGCCTGTGAAAAGGAGACCCCAAACACAGTAAGTTAAGCAAAATGAGAGGACAGAGAAACACACAGGAGATGAAAGAGCAAGGTAAAAACCACCAGACCAAACAAATGAAGAGGAAATAGGCAGTCTACCTGAAAAAGAATTCAGAGTAATGATAGTAAAGACGATCCAAAATCTTGGAAATAGAATGAAGAAAATACAAGAAACATGTAACAAGGACCTGGAAGAATTAAACAGCAAACAAACAATGATGAACAACACAATAAATGAAATTAAAAATTCTCTAGAAGGAATCAATAGCAGAATAACTGAGGCAGAAGAAAGGATAAGTGACCTGGAAGATAAAATAGTGGAAATAACTACTGCAGAGAAGAATAAAGAATAAAGAATGAAAAAACTGAGAGTCTCAGAGACCTCTGGGACAACATTAAACACATGAACATTTGAAATACAGGGGTCCCAGAAGAAGGAGAGAAAAATAAAGGGACTGAGAAAATATTTGAAGAGACTACAGTTGAAAACTTCCTTAATATGGGAAAGGAAATAGTCAATCAAGTCCAGGAAGCACAGAGAGTCCCATACAGGATAAGTCCAAGGAGAAACATGCCAAGACACATATTAATCAAACTATTAAAAATTAAACACAAAGAAAAAATATTAAAAGCAGCAAGGGAAAAGCAACAAATAACATACAAGGGAATACCCATAAGTTTAACAGCTGATCTTTCAGCAGAAACTCTGCAAGCCAGAAGGGTGTGGCAGGACATACTTAAAGTGATGAAACGGAAAAGCCTACAACCAAGATTACTCTACCAGCAAGGATCTCATTCAGATATGATGGAGAAATTAAAACCTTTACAGACAAGAAAAAGCTAAGAGAATTCAGCACCACCAAACCAGCTTTACAACAAATGCTAAAGGAACTTCTCTAGGTAGGAAACACAAGAGAAGGAAAAGACCTACAATAACAAACCCAAAACAATTAAGAAAATAGTAATAGGAACATACGTATCGATAATTACCTTAAATGTAAATGGACTAAATGCTCCAACCAGAAGACACAGGCTCGCTGAATGGATACAAAAACAAGATCCGGGGCTTCCCTGGAGGCGCACTGGTTGAGAGTCCGCCTGCCGATGCAGGGGACACGGGTTCGTGCCCCGGGCCGGGAAGATCCCACATGCCGCAGAGCGGCTGGGCCCGTGAGCCATGGCCGCTGAGCCTGCGAGTCCGGAGCCTGTGCGCCGCAATGGGAGAGGTGAAAACAGTGAGAGGCCCGCGTACCACAAAACAAAAACAAAAACAAAAACAAGACCCGTATATATGCTGCCTACAAGAGACCCACTTCAGACCTAGGGACACACATAGAGTGAAAGTGAGGGGATGGAAAAAGATATTCCATGCAAATGGAAATCAAAAGAAAGCTGGAGTAGCAATTCTCATATCAGACAAAACAGACCTTAAAATAAAGACTACTACAAGAGACAAAAAAGGACACTACATAATGATCAAGGGATCAATCCAAGAAGAAGATATAACACTTGTAAATATTTATGCTCCCAACATAGGAGCACTTCAATACATAAGGCAAATGCTACCACCCATAAAATGGGAAATCGACAGTAACACATTCATAGTAGGGGACTTTAACACCCTACTTTCACCAATGGACAGATCATCCAAAATGAAAATAAATAAGGAAACACAAGCTTTAAATGACACATTAAACAAGACGGACTTAATTGATATTAATAGGACATTCCATCCCAAAACAACAGAATACACATTTTTCTCAAGTGCTCATGGAACATTTTCCAGGATAGAGCATATCTTGGGTCACAAATCAAGCCTTGGTAAACTTAAGAAAATTGAAATTGTATCAAGTACCTTTTCTGACCACAACGCTATGAGACTAGATATCAATTACAGGAAAAAAAACTATAAAAAGCACAAACATATGGACGCCAAACAATATGCTACTAAATAACCAAGAGATAACTGAAGAAATCAAAGAGGAACTCAAAAAATACCGAGAAACAAATGACAATGAAAACACGATGACCCAAAACCTATGGGATGCAGCAAAAGCAGTTCTGAGAGGTAAGTTTAGAGCTATATGATCCTACCTCAAGAAACAAGAAACATCTCAAATATACAACCTAACCTTATACCTAAAGCAATTAGAAAAGAAGAACAAAAAAAACCTAAAGTTAGCAGAAGGAAACAAATCATAAAGATCAGATCAGAAATAAATGAAAAAGAAATGAAGGAAACAATAGCAAAGATCAATAAAACTAAAAGCTTGTTCTTTGAGAAGAGAAACAAAATTTATAAACCACTAGCCAGACTCATCAAGAAAAAAAGGGACAAGACTTAAATCAACAGAATTAGAAACGAAAAAGGAGAAGTAACAACTGACACTGCAGAAATACAAAGGATCATGAGTGATTACTACAAGCAACTATATGCTAATAAAATGGACAACCTGGAAGAAATGGACAAATTCTTAGAAAAGCACAACCTTCTGAGACTAAATCAGGAAGAAATAGAAAATATAAACAGAGCAATCACAAGCACTGAAATTGAAACTGTGATTAAAAATCTTCCAACAAATAAAAGCTCAGGACCAGATGGCTTCACAGGAGATTTCTATCAAACATTTAGAGAAGAGCTAACACCTAACCTTCTCAAATTCTTCCAAAATATATCAGAGGGAGGAACACTCCCAAACTCATTCTACGAGGCCACCATCACCCTGATACCAAAACCACACAAAGATGTCCCCAGAAAAGAAAACTACATACCAATATCACAGATGAGCATAGATGCAAAAATCCTCAACAAAATACTAGCAAACAGAATCCAACAGCACATTAAAAGGATCATACACCATGATCAAGTGGGGTTTATCCCAGGAATGCAGGGATTCTTCAATATATGCAGACCAATCAATGTGATACACCATACTAACAAACTGAAGGATAAAAACCATATAATAATCTCAATAGATACAGAAAAAGCTTTTGACAAAATTCAACACCAATTTATGATAAAAACCCTCCAGAAAGTAGGCATAGAGAGAACTTACCTCAACATAATAAAGGCCATATATGAAAAAACCACACCCAACATCATTCTCAATGGTGAAAAACTGAAAGCATTTCCTCTAAAATCAGGAACAAGACAAGGATGCCCACTCTCACCACTTTTATTCAACATAGTTTCCAAAGTTTTAGCCACAGAAATCAGAGAAGAAAACGAAATAAAAGGGATCCAAATAGGAAAAGAAGAAGTAAAGCTGTCACTGTTTGCAGATGACATGATACTGTACACAGAGAATCCTAAAGATGCTACCAGAAAACTATTAGAGCTAATCAACTAACATGGTAAAGCAGCAGAATACAACATTAATGCACAGAAATCTCTTGCATTCCTATACACTAATGATGAAAAATCTGAAAGAGAAATTAAGGAAACACTCACATTTACCACTGCAACAAAAAGAATAAAATACCTAGGAATACACCTACCTAAGGAGACAAAAGACCTGTGTGCAGAAAACTGTAAGACACTGATGAAGGAAATTAAAGACAATACAAACAGATAGAGAGATATACCATGTTCTTGGATTGGAAGAATCAACACTGTGAAAATGACTATAGTACCCAAAGCAATCTATAGATTCAGTGCAATCCCTATCAAACTACCAGTGGCATTTTTCAGAGAACTAGAACAAAAAATTTCACAATTTGTATGGAAATACAAAAGACCCTGAATAGCCAAAGCAATATTGAGAAAAAAAAAACGGAGCTGGAGGAATCAGGCTCCCTGACTTCAGACTATACTACAAAGCTACAGTAATCAAGACAGTATGGTACTGGCACAAAAACAGAAATATAGATCAATGGGACAGGATAGAAAGCCCAGAGATAAACCCACGCACATATGGTCACCTTATCCTTGATAAAGGAGGCAAGAATAAATAATGGAGAAAAGACAGCCTCTCAATAAGTGGTGCTGGGAAAACTGGAACGCTACATGTAAAAGAATGAAATTAGAACACTCCCTAACACCATACACAAAAATAAACTCAAAATGGATTAAAGACCTAAATGTAAGGCCAGACACTATCAAACTCTTAGAGGAAAACATAGGCAGAACACTCTATGACATAAATCACAGCAAGATCCTTTGTGACCCACCTCCTGGAGAAATGGAAATAAAAGCAAAAATAAACAAATGGGACCTAATGAAACTTCAAAGCTTTTGCACAGCAAAGGAAAGCATAAACAAGATGAAAAGACAACCCTCAGAATGGGAGAAAGTATTTGCAAATGAATCAATGGACAAAGGATTAATCTCCAAACTTTACAAGCAGCTCATGCAGCTCAATATCAAAAAAACAAACAACCCATTCCAAAAATGGGCAGAAGACCTAAATAGACATTTCTCCAAAGAAGATGTACAGATTGCCAACAAACACATGAAAGAATGCTCAACATCATTCATCAATAGAGAAATGCAAATCAAAACTACAATGAGATATCATCTCACACCAGTCAGAATGGCCATCATCAAAAAATCTACAAACAATAAATGTTGGAGAGGGTGTGCAGAAAAGGGAACCCTCTTGCACTGTTGGTGGGAATGTAAATTGATACAGCCACTATGGAGAACAGTATGGAGGTTCCTTAGAAAACTAAAAATAGAACTACCATACGACCCAGCCATCCCACTACTGGGCATATAGTCTGAGAAAACCATAATTCAAAAAGAGTCATGGGGGCTTCCCTGGTGGCGCAGTGGCTGAGAGTCCGCCTGCCGATGCAGGGGACACAGGTTCGTGCCCCGGTCCGGGAAGATCCCACATACCATGGAGCGGCTGGGCCCGTGATCCATGGCCGCTGAGCCTGCGCTCCGCAATGGGAGAGGCCACAGCAGTGGGAGGCCCGTGTACTGCAAAAAAAAAAAAGAGTTATGTACCACAATGTTCACTGAAGCTCTATTTACAATAGCCAGGACATGGAAGCAACCTAAGTGTCCATCGACAGATGAATGGATAAAGAAGATGTGGCACATATATACAATGGAATATTACTCAGCCATAAAAAGAAACAAAATTGAGTTATTTGTAGTGAGGTGGATGAATCTAGAGTCTGTCATACAGAGTGAAGTAAGTCAAAAAGAGAAGAACAAATACCATATGCTAACACATATATATGTAATCTTAAAAAAAAAAAAAAATGGTTCTGAAGGACCTAGGAGCAGGACAGGAATAAAGACGCAGACGTAAAGAATGGACTTGAGGGCTTCCCTGGTGGCGCAGTGGTTGAGAGTCCGCCTGCCGATGCAGGGGACACGGGTTCCTGCCCCGGTCCGGTAGGATTCCACATGCCGCGGAGTGGCTGGGTCTGTGTGCCATGGCTGCTGAGCCTGCTCGTCCGGAGCCTGTGCTCTGCAACAGGAGGGGCCACAACAGTGAGAGGCCCGCGTACCACAAAAAGAAAAAAGAATGGACTTGAGGACACAGGGAGAGGGAAGGGTAAGCTGGGACGAAGTGAGAGAGTGGTGTGGACTTATATATACTACCAAATGTAAAACCGATAGCTAGTGGGAAGCAGCCGCATAGCACAGGGAGATCAGCTCGATGTTTTGTGACCACCTAGAAGGGTGGGATAGGGAGGGTGGGAGGGAGACGCAAGAGGAGGGGATATAGGGATATATGTATACATAAAGCTGATTTACTTTGTTATACAGCAGAAACTAACACAACATTGTAAAGCAATTATACTTAAATGAAGATCTTTAAAAAAAAAAAAAAAAAAGAGTGAACTGGAGCTAGATAGGCCCTCACAATGACTAAGTTCACCTCTCCATCAACGTAACCCCTGACTGGGTCAAGGTGATCTGTCCCTGCGGTAGACAGTCTCTGAGACGGCCCCCAGGGATACCTACCTCCTGGACTTGATTACCTGGCTGGACTTGGTGAGTGCACTCTAACAAACAGAACTGGCAAAATGTGATGGGTTATTACTTCTGAGATTAGGTTACAGAGAGACTCTCCTTTTGTCTTCCCCTGCCTCTCTGCTTCTCTCACTTGCTCAGGATAGCCAGATATCATGTTGTGAGCTGACCTACAGAGGAGGTCTGCATGGCAAGGAATTAATATCTCCAGCATATAGTCAGTGAAACCTGAGGTCAGCCAACAGTCATAGGAGTTAGCTTATTAGAAGCATGTCCTCCCCAAGGGGACCCTTCAGATGAGACCATAGCCCCTGCTACTACCTGAATTTCAAATGTGTGAGAGACTTATAGACAGAGGCACCCAACTAAGCCACACCTCGATTCCTGATACACAGAAACACTAAAAGAATAAATGTTTCTGTCTAAAGCCACTGAGTGCCGGGGTAATTTGTTACTTTGCAATAGACAATTAACATAGCCTATATCTTAATGCCTTACAGAGCAAAAAGCAATCATCTCTCAAAGACTATAAAGTTATCCAGTTTCAAATTAGCTCTAAATTTTTTATAAATATTTTCTGACATTTAATAAATAAAAACATAACCACATATGCATAAAGATAAAAATAACCTCACGAATTAACAGGAAAAAAATTAGTTTCAGACTCACTAGACATTCAGATACTGGTATTATCAGAGAAGGACTTTAAAAGGACTGACATGTTTAAAAATGTAGATGGTATGACAGAGAATTTCAGCAGAGAACTGAAAAGTATTGTTTAAAAGAATCAAATAGAAATGACAAAACCAAAAATAACTAAAATTAAAAATACAATGAATTGGTTTAACAGCAGATTAGACATAGTGAAAGGGGAGAACTGGGAACTGGAAAATTGTTCCCCAAAAGGAAAAAAAAAGAGAGAGAGAACAAAAAAAGCCAGACTAAAGAACACAGTAAAAATTAAAGGTGGATGACAGACAAATGGATAAAGAAGATGTGGTATATATATACAATAGAATACTACTCAGCCATAAAAAAAGAATGAAATGCCATTTGTAGCAACATGGACCTAAAGGATGGACCTAAAGATTATCATACTAAGTGAAGTAAGTCAGAAAGAGAAAGACAAATATGATATCACTTATATGTGGAATCTAAAATATGATACAAATGAAAACAGACTCACAGACGGGTAAGAGAGTTATGGATAAATTAGGAGTTTAAGATTAGCGGATACAAACTACCATATATAAAGTAGATAAACAAGATCCTACTACTGTATAGCACAGGGAACTATATTCACTATTCTATAACAAACCGTAATGGAAAAGAACATGAAAAATATATACATATATATGTGCATATATATATATAACTGAATCCTCTATTGTACACCAGATACTAACACAACATTGTAAGTCAACTATGCTTCAATAAAAAATAATAAAATTTAAATTTTTTTTAAAATTAAAGATGGAAAATACAAAAAAATCACGTGCAAGAATTTTATAGGTAAAATTATAATCCTATTAAAAGACGAAAAAGAAGATACATAAAAAAGAAGCTCTAGTGGTAAAAAACTGGAAACACCTAAATGCCATCAAGACAAAAATGAAAAAAGGTGGTATCTTCAGTAAATGGAATACTGCATAGAAGTTAAACTAAATAAACTAGATAAGGATAAATCTGAAAACCTTAATGTTTAGTGATGGAAAAGTTACCAAAAGATAGTACAGTATCGTAACATTGATCTAGAACTTGTTATTATACCTAACTATCCTATCAGAAGCAGAATTACTCCAGTGCTAATGAAACTTACGTTTTAGGGCCCTTTACTTTTCTGGACCTCTTTTAAAGCCCTGGGAGGGGCTCTGGCAATGTGTTCACATGGTCATATGTTTTGTAAAAACTGTAAGTAAATATTTGAACCATGCTTGGTTAAGACAACTGTCTCTTCCTATGCCAACTTTACCATGTCTCCCTTCCCTTCATATCAGGTAGCACAGAAGTAACCATGGGCATTTGGGGGATCTGATTTAGGAGAAATTAAGTTGGGGGACACATTTAGGTTAGGTTTTGTGAGGCGTGTTCATCAGCTTCACTACATCCAACGTAGGAAGTGCTCCCAGAGATACTCCTGTTGCTCATGTGGACTCTCAGGTGTGGCATCATGACCCAAAGGTACATTGCCCAAGGTCAGATCAAGATGTAAACACTCCCTACAGCACCAGGTCCTGGAAGTATGCTGAGAGTTGCGGGGGAAGAGAAAAAAACAAGTTTAGACTGTATGGAAGCAGAAACTGGTCATTGGAAAATTCTTCCAGTCAGATACGTAAAATTCTAAATGGGACATTTGCTTTTCATTGATGCCTAATCAAAACAAAGTTCTCTGCTGTCAGGAATAAACTTACAGGCTATACAATTATAAACACACTGTTTTGTTTTCTTTGGGAGAAAAATCTTACAAAAGAGAACTTATACTGATTCTAATGTTTCTAAGGCAAAAACACATAGCAGTAGCACCAAAAATGACTATTTTTGTCTGTAAAGTTTCAGGCTGTATAAATTTCAACTATCAAGAATTTAAAAAAAATTGATTAACCATGCTAAAGGAAAAATTGTCTTTGTATTCCGATTACCATTTAGGTAATAGAATTTCTCTAAAAGTTCAGGAAAAAATATCTACTTAGAAAAAGCTAATTTACAAAATTAGATAATATATTAGATCATTTCATATGAAATAAAAAGTATGCAGCCAACAAAATTACAGAAAAAATATAACAGAGGTATGTCAAATAGTTAATCAACAAAAATATTATTTTTCTAGATTTTGTGATATTCATGAGTTTTTGAAACTTGTAATTTGTTATCATTTCTTTTCTCATTACAATTTTTTTTTGGCTGCACTGCGAAGCTTGCAGGATCTTAGTTCCCCGACCAGGGACTGAACGAGGGTCCCTGGCAGTGAGAGCGCCAAGTTCTAACCACTGGACCAGGGAATTCCTAAATATTTATTTTTTAAAGCTACTAAAATTTTATAAATTTCTGGTGTGGAAAATTGAGGTCTGCCCTGACCACTGTATATTATTGATTTGTGATTTATGTATAATAAAAGCTGAAAACACATGTGGGAAGAATATGAAGCAACTGTGGGATCTTGTTTACCATAAGAATAGGAAGCGGGGGCTGGGTGATGGGCATGGTGCTTCCTCTGTGTTCACAGCATTTTAAATACTCACTAAATGGAAGTGCTAAACTCTAATGTAAGCATCAAGCTAAATCTGAAATATGGTTCCACTGATGAAATTATCTTTTAAGAAATCAGGTGGGATAAGATTTGCCTCATTCTGTAATATGGGATGTCTTATCTCTATTCTTATTAAATAGATGCAGTCAAATTAAGTGAGATCATAGGTAAGAGGGCTCTGCACATTATAAAATACTGTCAAATGTTATACAGGTTGCATAATGACAATGTATACACAAGTATTAATAATGTCAATAATATCATCCCACATTTATTGAGTACTCACCTTATGTCAGGTACTCTTCTATGTGTCTGACATGCATTCATCTCATTTAATATTCCCAATAAGTCTATGAGGGAAGTACTATTATTATTCCCATTTTACTTATCAGATCAAATATGTAACTTTTTGATGGAACTATGGAATATTAACTATATCTATCTAATACCTATAAAATATTTAAATAAATGAGTTAGTTGTCTCACTCATTTCACTCAAAACCCATCAGTCCAAGTATATGATGTTACGTTAAGGGTGGCAGGCAGGAATGCTGCAAACAATTACTGAGTGAATTTTCATTTTCTCAGTAATTATTGTATCATCTGTACTCAATACATGTCACGATACATCTCAGCTTAAATTCTAGGTAATAATATGAAGTAATGTATATAGGTTTTTTGGCTTCTCACTTAAATTTTTAATCCAAATTCCACACTATTTCTTCTAAAATCAAAACTCAGCAAATTCAGAATGTTCTATCAAATTCAGAAGCTCCATTTTGGTGTTTATCTGTGGACTCTCTTGCTTACCTAAGGCATTATGAAATGCCACAACTTATATCAGAATATTGCAGCATTATGGACCCCATAGTTCCATTAAGTATCATGCATCCAACAACTATATTTGTATGAAGTAGGAATTATGTGCCACAAACTGGGGTGGCACATAAAAGAGAAAAATATTCCCTGTCCTCACAGAGCTCACACAACCAGCCAATAAAATAATAAGTAGTCAAGAGAAACCCAGAGAACTCTAAAATAAAATGGGGTGGAGGGACACAGATATTTAAGTGGGAGCCTGAGAAGACAAAAACTGGAAAGAAAAAGAAAATCACCAGGCCAGATTCTTGGTAGACCTCACCCTGCCTCACTGCTAAACTGACCCAACCGTCCAACAGCTTTATTTTGACATCTCCTATCATGGTCACCAATGGAGGGGTGAAGGGGATCTTTGGTGAAGCCAGTGGGGAGAAAAGAGCTGGACGGAGAATTTCCTGCTGGAACGTGTTGGGAGCGTGTGGTATTTCAGCCACAGGCTCCTGATGATGGAACTTTCGTTGCTAAACATGAAGATCATTTCAGCACCCTACAATTATGTGCCTAATTAAAATTAAGAAATTAGAACACAGTTAAAAGGAATAATATTTTGCTCACAGCTAATTTCATTAAAGTATTAATGAATAGGACTCTTTTTATGGCCAGAGGGCAACCACTTTCTAGAGTACTTCCATGCTAGCTAATTTATTCATGCATGAAAAACAATCCAATGAGAAATGAGGGAGCTCAGAACTGCTGGTCCTAATTAAAATATTTAAAACACCATGTCTCTCTTCCTACATCTAGCCAAATACCTAAGCTTGAGCCAGCATGGTGCCAATTAACATGGAAAAAGCAAACACAAACACCCATGGTTTCTGATTAAAGAGCACATTATGGTACCATGCAATATACTGTTCAGCACATATATGTAAATGTTTAATTAACCCATGTCTGAATCTCAGCAACATTCAAAAATCGATACTTTAATCCCTAAACAAGTGGCAATCTGCGTAGAGGAGACACTGACTTATTTATCACAGTGTTTTATTCAAACCTAATTTGAGGCCCTCATGTGCTCAACATGCTCAAGTGTTTCTTAAGGGAAAGAGCAGGGAGGAGATTCTCTGCTTGGCAGACTACTCTTCCGATGGCAGCAAGATAGTCAGTCGCCAAAGACTTGTAAAAGGAACTAGGTTAGCCTCAGGTGACAGGAAATTTTTCATTAATAATGTAGGGGGAAGTCTGGACCTAAACCCATTTGTCAGCCTGGACAGCAATGACAATAACCCCCCCCCCCACACACACACACACACGCGTGCGCGCGCGCCCCTCTTCTCTTTGTTAACTAAAGACCAGCCTGTCAGAACAAACTCCAGAGACATCCCTGCCATGGGAGCATGCTGGAGAGAAATGCCTGAAACTGTGAAATTCAGGATTTGAAAACCTTACCAATAGTAATTGGAACTTTATCAAGATGTTAAAACCAATTATAAAAGGAAAATTAACATTTTCACAGCTGCAATGGTCTGTAAGCAGTTTCACTCTAGTTATCTCCATCTTAACAGTCCCTTGAGGCTGGCTGAGCAAAGGAAACCAAAGATGAGAGCAGTAAAGTGACTTGGGGAAGGTCATGTCCACACATGCTGGAGCCAGAACTTGAACCCATGTCCTTTAACTCTAAAATCATCCTACTACAGGCCACACTGATTTTACAGAGCTATTAAGTTTCTGTCTACATAAGAGATAATCTTAAGAAACCTAATTAACCACCCATTTAGCTATTAAAAATCATTTGTAGTTTGCTTTCAAGCACTTCTTCAAAGGTACTGAATGGGTGTGAGTATATATTACACCACCATTCCTCCTTCTAGGATTTCTCATTGTTTTTCCAACAACTAGAATCACAGAGTTGTAGACTAAGATCTGAGAGGTCATTTTGTCCACAGGGTTTTAAACGGTAAAGCAAGCAGAATCCTTTCTTCCAACATAATCTTTCATGAAACACCAGTATATTGACAGAAGTAAAAGCAGAGCCCTCTAACAGAGAAGGTGAGTCTCACTCCCCAAGATGGCAGCTGAGGCATCACCCCAGAACCCGCCTTCTGACAACCACTGTGCTCCTCAAAACCCTTGTCAAGCAGCTGGAGGAACTAGGGTCCAGAGAGGTGAGGACACAAGGTAAGTACGTATGCAACCTAACAGACCGGGAATACGCCTACAGTAACCTTGACTCCTTGCCAGTGCTCTTTTCCAGGACCACGGTCCCTAACGGAATCAACAGAGACTACAGTGCATGGAAAGTCACGAGAGACAGAAAGAGGCAAGAGGGTTCATGCAAAATTACCAACAACAATACAGGAATGTGTGCCCATGAGGCAGGTTGGCCTGGTGCAAAATGCAAGAGGTGAAATCGGAGGCAAGAGGCTTAAAAGAGAGACGTGTCTCTAACCCATGACTGCAGGCTTTTCATTTCACTTCCCTGGGCCCCGGATTCCTCATCTGAAAATGGGGTTAATATCTCACAGCACTGTTTTAAGAACCAAACAAGAATTAATGAACATGCCATTACAAAAGTACTTCATCACACTGCATTGCAATTGCTCTCATATTTCCGCCACTAGACTGCGTTTATTCCAAGATAATGTCTGTGTTTTACTATCTCTTTATCCTCAGTGCCTATCCAGAAAAGGTGTTCAATTAGCATTGATGTTGTTGAATCCTTAATGGTAGTAATCATGGCTAACATATTTAAACATTTACTATAGCTAAGCATTGACACCAAGTATCTGATGTTATTTATTTATTTATTCCACATCACAATCCCATAAGACTAATATTATTATTGTCCTCATAGCATAACTGAAATCCTGAGACACAGATAAGTGACTTGCTTGCCCAGGGTTCCAGAACCACTAAGCTATGGAGAAAAGATGTACATTGCGATGGTCAAACATCAGAGTCCAAACTTTTATTCACTATGTTCTTCAAGTGCAGCCAAAATGGGGTAAAAGAGTTATCAGCTAGAGGATAAGGCCAATGTCATAGATGCGAAAGCATGTGAAACATACCACATATCCACTGAGAAACAGGAGATGCAAATTCAAAAAGAGTTTTGTTTCCTATGACTGTTCTAACAAGCAGAGGTTAGGGATGTTTAGAGGACATCTCTAATCTCTAAGGATGATGTCGTAGAGTCCAAGTTTCCATCAACGAACTCTCAGAAGGACCACTGATCTGATTTAACACATCTAAAAGAGAAAGACTCAGATATGCAATAGCCAAAGGAAGAGAGGACTCAGGAGTGGGGAGGAAGGAGGGAACACAAGAGCAAGGTTCACGATGTACCAAGAAGTATCGCTGTGATCGTCAGTCTCACCACACCTCATACCTCATACCTATGTACACGGAAAGCCGGGCTCAACAGTGAAGTTGATGTGTCTGGTTAGAATGCAAACTAATGACAGTCAAGAGAAACATGGCACTGATCCTCTCTCATACTGAATCACTCTTTTAAAATATAAGCAGACTCGGCAAGTCTTTACAGAAACTCTTTCGTGATGTAGCCATACTTGATCATGAAGGAAAGTTGTGCACACCTGGGTTACATCCCAGATATTTTCAGGGGCTTCTTATTGGGCAATCATGATTCATATTATGGTTAGAAACTGAATAAGGGGCTGGATGGACCACTGGTCTAACCCTATGTAATATTCTTCATTAGATTTGGTATTTAATTGGTAATTAGCAACTACATCGATGTATACAAAGTCTCTCTTTGAAGGTAAAATGGATTCTATGTTCCTGGGTTCCTAGTTTGCAGCTGGCATTGACTAAGCCCTGGGTGATTACAGTGTTCCAATTATTAAGATGATTTCAAGGAAAGAGCTAGTGTCTCATCACTTTATTCCCTACAACTTAGCTACATCCCAGGAAATTTCTCAGTTACTTGGAATCTGAAGTATCTTAATTAAATGCTTTTTCTTATAGTCTACCAACATGTCAGTATTTCAAACATTTGACACTTCCTCCAAAACAGCCAGTATGAGACAACTGGATTTTTTCAAAAGGTCTGTTTGTTTTGAATTTTCTCTCCATAAGCAAGTTTGGTTTTTCAAATTTTCATGTTCAAAGAAAAAAAAAAAAAAAAGCAACAAAGCAGATCTCCAAGACAGAGCTTGCATTTTTATGCATCTTTAGCGAGGTAAACATTAGTCCTCCCCAGAACTGGAACAGCTATTCTGAAGAATGTAAACTTGCTGTTTTCTCAATATGCAGATAGGCTGTTGTCACAGATCCCCATAGTAATGAACAACTTCTGAATATTTAATAAGCCTGGCATTTCTGTCCCCAGGCAGAGCGCGCAGACGGTTGGTAGCCAGCTACTAACTGACCATTAAAATACAGAATCTCTCTTTAAAATGTGCTTCACAAATAGGTTCCAACACCTGCAGTGGGCAGTGAGTACCGTCCTCTGCGAGGTGGTGGCCTGTTCTCTTGCCTGAAGAGCGCTGGCAAGGAGCAAGCAAAGCTAGCCTGCTTGATACTCAAACAGCGGCTACAACACAGCCCTGCTTTGCAACAGAGTTTTTTAAAAGGAAGGGGAAGCCCATCAACAGCCCTTCTCTTTGCAGTGTTGTTACTATCAAGAACCACCGAGCAAGTGGAAATTAGGAAATCAGCCTTGGGGTTTATTTTAATGTAAAAAAAATGAAACTGTTCTGGAACTCTGTTGTTTTCATTTTTTTCGTGTTTGCTTGTCCACGGGAGTGTTTTCATGCCGTCTCTGGTGTGCTGTGTGAGTATGAATGTATCGCAACAATAATGCTCACTAATTGGACGGAGGAGCCGTTAATTCAGAACAATATTTGAGCATTTTAGCAGTGGCTTTTTCCCCCTTTAATCCAAGAAGTAAAAACTAATGTGAATATGATTATATGGAAATTCAAAAAAATCATTAATACAATTAGATCATTTTCTGAATAATGGAAAAGCTAACATAACGAGTTCTCCTTGCTCTTACTGAGCATTAGCAGAAGTTGTTGGGCTGTAACTGTAATTCCACGTAAACACAAATATTCCCGGGATCACACAAAGCATACAGTCTGGAAACTCTGGAGTGGTCCTACCACAAAAACTCTTGTGACCGTCACTTCGCATGACGTGATTGTCTCTTCTTCTCTTTCATCAACAGAAGTAGGAATTATTGTGTTTTTCAGGACCACTCTTTATGAGGAAACAAGGTAATTTTTTTCTTAATCATTTCAGGAGAATTGGTGCACATATAACGAAGAGGGGAAATGATGAAGATGTTGATGATGGGTGGCTGACTTCCCAGCAGAGATCGGCTCTCATCACCATTCTCCAATAGTGTGAGACCCCATCTCGTGTCTCTAAAATGACAACTCTATGACCCTGCGGGCCACTTTCCAGTTGTATGAATTCTGAAACTATTTAGGGTCATGTGCTGCCAACCTGCTCTGTGTTATGTCAGGAGACAAACCAAGGACAAGGGGGTAAAAATATAACGAAGCAGGTTCAGGGCCCTCATGAGAACTTCCGAGCAGAACTGTGCAGGCATGCAATGAATAGGGTAGCTTACAAGGTAGGGACCCTCAAAGAGAGGCTGAATGACGGTCTACCGTGGAGGCTACTAACAGTGTTTTCAGAAAAACATTAGTGTATTTTTTTCAAAATCTCAAAATATAATACAAGTGAAATAGCACTGCTGTGGTTGAAGCAGAGGACGTAGAACTCCATTCAGTTTTAACCCTCAAGGGTCTTCAGGCAGCCCCACAGTGCTCCAAGGATCACAGTTTAAAACCACTGCTGTAAAAAAAATTCCTAAATTACGTGGGAGATCATACTGAGCCAGTAGTTTTCAAATGTCCTATACTGGGAAATACTGGGGAATGATAATTAACATATAAAACTTGAACTCGTGTGCATACCCAGATTCAAATATTCCCCCCATAATGCTGTTGGCAAGTAAAGCACCACAAAATTCCCAGGCAAGTGTTGAAGCGTTTAAGCAGGTCTCAGGGAGCTAATGTTAACTTGGCCCACCTCACCCACTCAAGAAACCTCACAGAGGAGTGTTAGAAATATTACTGAATCTACTCTAAGTTGTCGAAATAATACATTTAAAAAACATTCACAACTTTGAGTACCTTATCAATAATGATCAATTCTTTGGGTCACACCTCACCAACGACCACAACACATCCAGGTGTGGTGACCCTGGGCTGAAGAGACACCCACAGCCAGACCAAAGACCCAGAGCTGATTCTACATGTTGGCTAACACTGAAAAAAGGTGAACACTTTTATGAAATGATGTGACCATTCTGAAGTCTCCAAATGCTCAGGATTTTACATATAAAAGCAAACAGTGGTCAATTTCTCTCTATTCAGCCAGAGGTTTGGGCATCATATAAAAATCAGCTTGATGAAATTTTACTGCTCCTTCAAAATTTTTGCAAAGTACTCAAAGCTTAGATCTATCTATGCGGTATAATAAAACAATGGTGTATTTTTTAAATGAAGAACTTTTTTGAGTATTCATGAGGTACCAGGCACAGTTCTGAGTTTTCCACATGCATTAATTCATGTAGGTTTCACAAGAACCCCACGAGATAACTAGTGTTATTACCCCCTTTTTAAATTTTTTTATTTTTATTTTTTTTGCAGTACGCGGGCCTCTCACTGTTGTGGCCTCTCCCGTTGCGGAGCACAGGCTCTGGACGTGCAGGTTCAGCGTCCATGGCTCACGGGCCCAGCCGCTCTGCGGCATGTGGGATCTTCCCAGACCAGGGCACGAACCCGTGTCCCCCGCATCGGCAGGCGGACTCTCAACCACTGCGCCACCAGGGAAGCCCTATTACCCCCTTTTTATAGATGGGGAAACTGAGGCTCAGAGGAAGGAGCTAAAGTAGCTTAGTGAGCCCTACACAATAGTTAAGTTGCAGAGCTGGGATTTGAACCCAAGCAAATCTGACCCCAGAGCTCACAAGCTTAACCTTCACACTATATTGTACAAGAAGCCTGAAAAATCCTTCTGTCCACAAGGAGACTGAAGCAGTAGTTCATGCACCAAAGACCTAATTCTCAAATTGTTACATGAGCTTCTCATCTCTGTCCATGAGCAGCAAAAAAGAAAAAGAAATAAAGAACGGAGGTGAGGAACTGGAGAAGGGTGTGACTAAGCTACTTTTCCTGCAAAAGGCAAAAAATGCCAAGAATTCAGACTAACTCACCCAAAGTTCAACAGAGGGTTTTTTTTTTCCTTGTGAAACGATAAAGATGAAATGCGCTGACTCGCCCGGAGGCTAAAGGACAATTAGAAACAGCCCTTGTCAGCTACCTGAGGAACCCAGGGGGCACTGGCTCCCTGCTGGACTCAGTCCAGGCCTGGGGAGCCTCTTGGAGGGCCAACCCTGAGCAGGACACAGGAGACCTGTGGCTCACCGCAGGGACTGCTGTCAGCCTCGTGACAACCACAGCAGTAACACAGCTGACAAATATCTAGAGAATTCACTAGAATTACAAAGCCTCCCAGCCATCACAGAGCTGGAGCCTCACAACCAACCTGTGAATACAGATTATCACCTGGTTTACAGATGAAGAAACTGAGAAGCTAAGTGCTGCACTCGAGCCTTGCAGAGGCGAGACTCACATCTTCTGATGCCTCCCTCGTAGCACATCCCTTGGTGGAGGTGTTACTCATTCACTAGACGGGCAGCAGAATCTCGGTGTAGGTGGGCAGCCTCTGACCTGGCCTCACACCCTAGCTCCACCATTTCCTGGTTGCTACATAACCCTTGGCAAGTTACTCGACCTCTCCAAGCCTGTTTTCTCAGCTGTAAAATGGGAATCATAAGAGTGCAAGCCTCATAGGGTTTTTGTGGTCATTAACTGAAATGAATGAGTAACTGTGTATCCAGAGTCAAGCAAAATGGCTAGTAATAGTAAGCATTCATCAAATGTTAGTTTTCATTATTAATTATTCACTCATTTAACAAACTTTGATCAGACAGTTATTCTGCTCCAGGCCTGTGTGCTTGGGCCTGACGATACGTAACAAACCAGGCGTGATGTGTGATAAACTCTGCCCGAAGGTTACTCACAGGCCTTGGGAGACCAACACAAGGAGAGGATTATAACGCAAGAGGGGAGTAAAATGATACCGGCAAGTTATGATATCATATAGGCATATGACATGGCATTTTATCAACAGCAGCCAACCAAGATGCTCTAAGAGAGTTTGTGAAGCAAAATCTTTAACTTCCCAGAACGATGCTACAAACTGAAACACAGCCTCAAATTAAACACCGACATCACAATATTTTATAAAAACAAACAATAAGCTCCTAGGATTTAGAGGTGAAGACTCTTAGTTCAAATCCCAACTCCATAACCTACCAACCTTGTGATTGGAAACTTCTCTGGACCACAATTTACTCACCTCTAAAACTGAGATAAAATACTGATACACCTCACATGCTTGTTAGGCAGATGGAACGATGTACGTGAAAGTGCTTTGTAAATTTTCAAATGTCATTATAATTATTACTAATTACAGGGGAAATGGGAGGATAAAGAAGTAGGGGGAAAGGAGGAGAGAAGGAGAGGGAGAAACACTCGAGCGTTTGCTGAGGTACCTGGGCAGCCACAACGAGCAGGATCCTGTGCATGTGTCAGGCGTGCACAAGGATGATGCTTCTCATTGAAAAGGCCAGACAGGGATTTACCCCAAATTTTAAATATACACAACTAGCTCCCTCCCATGGAGTCAGCTTTCTTCTTATTCTCAGGCCCTATGGACTCTTCTGAGATTCGGGCATCTTTACTTGGGGAAATCACACTGCCCGCCTGTGAGTGTCTGCAACTGAAGGCCACCACCTGCCTCCATCCTGGAGGCTTTTTGTCCCCTGAAGCTCACTCCCTAGTTGCAGAGAATGCCACTACCAGACACAGGGACATGGGTGGGCAGCCCATCCCAAGGCATCTGCAGAAATGTTTCTGTTTACCATACCCTTCTGGAGGCCCCACCAAGCAAGATTGATTTGGGTCCCAAGAGGGGGACTCTGAGGTTGCTAAGCGCACAAAGCCTGGGGAAAGACTCAGTATCACAAAAGAGCCTGGGGACTAAGAGAGTGATGAGCAGAGCAAGGGAGTACAGAGCAGATGGAGGGGTGGAAAGTGAAAGCCACACGTGCCAGGCTAGGGAGTTTAGACTTCGTTATGCAGAGGGTATAAAGGTATTTCAATCAACTCAGCAAAAATCAGTGGTAAAAGTTGTTCCAAAAATTTTGAGGCTATGAGTTGACAATTTTTTTTCTCAAAGAAGCAAAACATTCTCTTAAGCAATATACAGAAGTAGGAAACTGAGGCTAACAGCGGTAAAGAGTGCAGGCTTTAAAATCAAACAAAATTCCAGCTCTTTCGTTTACACACCATGTGGACTTGGGAAAGTTTTTCATGGCTCACAGCCTCAGTTTACTCACCTGCAAAATGGCTACTATTTACTCCAGAGGGTTTGATCAATCTAAAATGAACATATGTATGTAAAGCACTTAGCAAAGTTCCTGGCACACAGTGAGTGCTATGAACTGGAGTTACTATGTGGACGATTTAAAGCAACATGAAAACATGATGAAGTTTACCAACACATTGACTAGCATCAACTGACATGAACTTGCCTCCCCAATGCAGCTTCCTGATTATGATATTTTCTGTCTCCCCAGAATAGAATAAACTAAAGACTTCTAGAATTAAATTCCATCTGGTCTATCCATATATTTGATAATATATATAATAAACGTCCAAGTGAGGAGCAGAAATTCAGACTGAGCTGGTTCAAACATCCTGGTGTTGTGTAAACACCACTAAATATTTTTAAATCATTTTATGCGGGACTCATCGTTTTCTGTATAACACAGCAAATTAAAGTTCTCATTTCACACTGGAAAATGCACTCAGTCACAGGAGTTAAGACACTAATGAAATCACTATTTTTCAAGCCCGTAATACATACTTAGCCTGGTTCTAGACATGACATGGATAGACGAAAAGTACAAAATAGGGCTCCAATGTATAATTTATGATCTCACATTGGAGATGTGACTAGGCAAAGGGATTCCACTCGAGAGCCATAATCAACAGGGTATAATCAAGGGCCAGCAGCGAGGGTTCACCCCACAACCAGAGTGGTGAGTCGGCATGGAGCTAATATTTGGAAAGAACTGGATTTGCCAGTCATTATCAGAAATACCCACTTGGGGAGGGAATCCTTCTGAGAAGAGAAGAATCCATTTTCTGACACCCGCGGGCAGGTGACCATGGCTGAAGAGAACATTACCCACGTCCTCCGGGCTACTTATCTTTATTGGCACCATTCTGACAGGCAAATGAAAGGAAATATTTATTCCCATATAGAATCCCACTATTAAAACTTTCAGAAATCCCCTCCCTGCCACTATCACAATCACTAGACACACGCACACACGCAGCTGTGGGATTCTCCTACATTAATGGGACCCTTTACTGCTCTCCTGCACACTACCTGAGGCTCTTGTTACAACTTGGACCAACTTCTGGAGAACCTGCTCCTACACTCCTAAGCTGGAAGCATTTCCCCCTACCCCCTCCATCCAGCTATCGGAAAATCCATGAGATAACCTTCTCCCTCAGAACAAAAGGGCTTCCAGGATGTTTCACGGACTCTTCTCTGTGGGTTTGAAATTATACACAGCAGTGCCAAAGGTAAGGCATTTCTAGAGGTTTTTTTCCTTTTCTTTTTTTATTACCGTTCTGGCTGTTATTATTATTTTTTTTTGTTCCCATTCCCTCTCCCTCTGTGGTATCTATTTGTGGCCTACAGCAATCACTTTAGACTTTTTAGACACGTCCGGATAGAGATAGATGACACAAGTGATCTACTTATCTTCCTTTCCCATCACCAATAAAAGTGACAGCCCGCCTAATTAGGCCTAATAAAGCAGCCGCAGAAAGAGTGGCGCCGTTGCGATCTGAAGAGATATGGCACTGACCCGGAGATACAGGTGCTGCCTTAAGGCGCTGCTGCTATTACTTTATCTCCAATACATTACAGCTCGGCTCATGCCATATTCAAATGCAAGTAGCATGTTTTTCTCCTCGATTCTTAGATCAAGAACAAAAAAAAAGAACCCCATCTAATCAAAAAAGGCGCTGACAATTTTTCAGCCCCACATTAAAAGCAAAGAGTCATTCAGAACAGTGCACTCCATATTCTATTTTATAATATCACTTTAAGCTATTGCTTTGAATCTCAGACATTTCTTTGTTAAGAAGGAAAATCAAAAATTCATCAGAAGAAGTTCTTTCTTCCCCTTTCTCTCTTTTCTTTTCTTCTAGGGCTAGCATGGGGTTTGGAGCTGGAACCAACATTTGTAGAAGTTAGGAGTCCTTAAGCAATTATTGGCGGTGAGAGTCTGACACACAGGAGAGTTGTCAACAACTGACTTTAAACAAAGTGGAAGGAAGGAGAAATAAACGGTGCTCTCAGCAAAATTAATATACAGGCCTGCAAATTAATGATGTCGTGTATTTTTTTAAACAAGGGGAAAAAATCTGAACTTTGCATGAAACAGCATTTTAAGTACATCTTTGCAAAAATTATCAGATCGTCAAAGGGCATCAAAGCGAATTGAGTCTGCAACTATTCATAATATTTCCACATATGCTAAATGCAAAATTTATCTTACTTTATTCGCCTGTTCTGTCGCAATTATTTAGAGCTATTAGAAAGAGGAAAATGTCCTTGATCTGAAGTGCCAGTGCTTGTTCTACAGCATTTATTATAAGAAACATAACCCCTCTTACCCACATAAGCAAGCAGGCACGTGTGTGCATATGCACACGCATGCGCACACGCCTACACACAAATACACATTCTCCACTACTTACTACTGGCCAGATGCTACTTGCCCTGAGCATCCTATCTTACTTTAACTTATTCCTGCAAATAACCCATCCACGGTTTTGATTGCTACACGTATGCAAATAAATTCCCCCAATCTCTACTGCCAATTGTCAGTTCTAACCTTCTTCTTCTGTATCCAGAATGACACCCATGATCTTCCCATCCCTGCCCAATGTGAACCCTCTTCAAACATTCCTCCTCTCCAACGCTCCCCTGACACCAATGGTAGTTACAGCTCCCCTGCTGATAAGCTGTGATCCATCCCAACTCTTTTCTCTGCTGTGCTCGTGAAGTGAGGATGTTGTGTGTGATAGTCATGGCCATCATCTATGGAGGGTCTGTCAGGTGTTATGCACGATGACATATGTTACATATGGTAATTAATTTCCCTGACAATTCTGTGGGATAGGCATATTTTGTCCACATGTCCTAACCAGTAAGGGAACTCTCAGAAGTAACGTAATTTGTGCAAGGCTGCGCAGCCAATACGTTTCAGAACTGGAATTGGTGCCTGCTGACTATTATGACAGATCAGTTAAAATGGGAGGGAGCAGAGCGGCATTGGAATTAGTGGCCAAGTTGTCTCATTTCATCGTGTGCATCCTCACAATTATGCACCCCAATCACATCTCCTGAACCGTGGGATGGGTCTTTAGCTGAGTTTCTTACCTCTCGTGTCCATCCAGATATGTCCTAAGAGCAATCCCCATTTCTTCACACACAAAATTCCTGGCTCTGCCCCCTATCATCTGGGTAATGCTAGGAGACTTACTTACCTTCCCTGAGTCCGTTTCCTGTTCTGCAAAAAGGGGATGTATGACGTCCGCCTTGTAGGATCAGAGAGGCTGCGTGGGAAGGGCCTGGCACAGCTGTCATCATCCAGCAAGCTCAATTGAGAGCAATTGCTATTGTTACTGTCATTCCTTTCTGTCATTCATGCCTCACAACTCCTTACAAGATGTGATGCACAGCTTACGAGGCTTTCTAGGAGATAAAGGAGGATAAGATTGCGCTTAGAATTTCACAGACCTAACTGGATTGCTGAGTATGCCATTTGTTACCTTGTGATGTTGGACAAATCACTTACCTCTCTAACCCTCAGCTTTAACAATAGTGAAAAATGGGGGGACTTCCCTGGTGGCACAGTGGTTAAGAATCTGCCTGCCAGTGCAGGGGACACAGGTTCGAACCCTGGTCCGGGAAGATCCCACATGCCGCGGAGCAACTAAGCCTGTGAGCCACAACTACTGAGCCCGTGAGCCACAACTACTGAAGCCTGCATGCCTAGAGCCCATGCTCCACAACAAGAGAAGTCACTGCAATGAGAAGCCCACACACCACAACAAAGAGTAGCCCATGCTCACCGCAACTAGAGAAACCCCGCGCAGCAACGAAGACCTAATGCAGCCAAAAATAAATTTAAAAAAAAAAACAGTGAAAAATGGGTATGATAACACTGATTGAGCATGCAAGAGTTGGCAAAAGTTCTAAATGTGATAACAAAGAGTTCCTAGTACTATGAGGTCACTCCCAGAATCTCTGTTTTTTTAGATGAGAAAATTGAGGCTTAGGGAGATCCTGTAACTTCCCCAAATTACACAGCCAGATAGTAGCCAGGCTGGGATTTTAACCTAAGCAGCCTCACTGTGGAAACAGCACTCCAAGTGGTCTTGAATGATTATAGAACCCTTTTCCTCCCTCTATGAAAATGTCATTGACTAGCAGCCTCACTCCCACCCCACTCCCCTGCCCCACAGACTCAGGACACACACACACACACACACGCACAAACTGCTCAACTCAGTCACATCAGGAATCCCTTCAAGTACATACCTACTATTGGCATGTATACATGTGCCCATGTTTCTGTTACTTGCATTTCTGTACATCCCTCTCTTTTGTCATCCACCCTCCCCATATTTCCTCAAGGACCATGATCGTGTCTTTTATTTCCCTTCCCTCTCTCTGGAGCTCAAATCCAATCAGAAAGCATTTAGTAAAGGCTGTCAATGGAGCAAATGCGGGCACAGGATTAGTGCCAAGAGGGACGATTTCTGTATGCCAAGGGCTCTTCCTCATTTTAAAGACAGAACACCCGGCTGCTACGTCCCATCATTTCCACATGAACTCCAGATCATCTTCATGTGGCTGACAACGGCCCTTACTGGGAAGTACAACCTTACAGGAAAAACAACCATCAGGAAAACTCTGTTGGTTTTGGCGTGCTTGCATAAAAAGGGAGAAAAAAGCTTTCAGATCCTTTTGAACACAGGATTTTGGTTGTATGCTGAATCTGGGGCCTATGCAAGGGCTTCCTCAGAACTGTGTGCAGTTGTGCTCTGTATGTTTCAAGTGGCAGCGCCTCAGCTTTGGAGTCAGAGACAGATGGATTCAAATCTTGGTTGGGGTACCTACTGGTTGCAGCCTTGGGCAGGTTCCTCAATATCCTGAGACAGTTTCTCATCCGTAAAATGGGCACTACCATATATACCTCACAAAGACCGTTTTAAGAATGGACATTAAAGGGAAGATTTTTAAAACATTTTGTTTAATGAGAGAAGCCGGCCACAAAAGAGAGTAAGTATTCTCTATGGTTCCACCACACGTAGTTCAATAATAGGTAAAACCAGACCATACCTCAAGGAATCAGAACTGTGGCTGCTTCTGGGCTGAATTCAGGCATTAACTGGGAAGTACATAAGAGAACTTTTGGGGGGTGACAGAAGTTTTTCTATATCTTAATTAGAGTATTGGTTACACAGGTGTCAAAATTCATCCATTTGTGCACTTAAGATGTGTGCATTTTAATGTACATAAATGACACTTCAACTAAGAAAGAGATAAAATGAGACACACATATATATAAAACTAGCGAGTGCCAAGCAAACAATGGATGCCGTGTCTTAGACATTCAGTAACTATTTAATAAGCGCCTACTAAATGCCGGACGCTGTGCCTGGTAATGGAAATAACATGGTGGTAAATCATTATTACCATTTACGTGGTACCCGTACCTCTTCTTGTGTAACGGCATGGCTGGGTACAGAGGGTACACGACAGAAAGTGGACATTCAAAGAGCTGAGGCCGGAAGCTGGCTATGCCCAAGCCAGGCAGGTACTAGGGAGTACAAAACATGCCATGGGAATGGATGCCATCAAAAAGGCAGAAACTAGAAGGGAAGGATAGTCATAGGAAATGGAGGGGAGTCCAGGTAAGCATTAGCAACAGGAAGGAGAAAAAGAGGGTGCCCAGACGGGCAGGCAGAGCACAACAATGTGTGCCAGTGACACTTACGAAAAGTCCCTGAGCAGGTACCAGGGCCCCATCATAGAGCAGGTACCCATTTACCAAACCACTGGACAAGGTGAGGCCTGACAGTGAGATTGGTCCAGGCACCAGGTCGGGACAGACTAACCCAGTGCCAGCTGATGCAAGTCCACGCTCACCTCCTCTCTGAGGCTGGAGCCGGAGAAGACAAAGGACTCCACCCACACACGGGGAGAGAAGAGATATGGTGTCAGGGCACCAAGCAGATCCTGACTCTTCCCAGGCTTTGAGGGTAAATATCTAATCTGAGAGAAGAGCCATTGGTCCATAATGCGTATACTCAGACTGACCATGAAATTCCGTGGGAATATTAGTACATCTAGGGACTTGCATTAGGGCTCCTGGCATATGCGTTCTGTGTTCAAACCAAAAACGGTCACTTTGGACTCAGATGGACCTGGGTTTAAAATCAGCTGTCTGACTTGACCTTGTGTCAAGGTTCTCCTCAGTAACATGGAGATGATAATGGTATCTGCCTCTTAAGGCTATTAAGAAGATTCAGTGAGATAATGTATGTAAAATTCCTAATATAGTGCCTGACACACAGGAAGTGTCCAACCATGTAAAGCACTGTTATTAAGAGCCTGAGTGATAATTCAAGGCAGAGGGGCCAGCACACAATGATGTGTGCTTTGGCTTCATGTAAAACACAAATGGCAACAATGCTGCGGCTGTCTTATTTATTTATTTTGCTGCAGTGCACGGCTTGTGGGATCTTAGTTCCCCAACCAGGGATCGAAGCCGGGCCCTCAGCAGTGAAAGCGCAGAGTCCAAACCACTGGACCGCCAGGGAATTCCTGGGGTTGTCCCTCTTAGTGTTTTTTTCATGCCATCTATGCACATGGTCAATAGGAGAATTTTCATTCATAACAGTAAAAGCTACTTTATCTCATATTCTAACAGTAGGAATCTCTAGCCGACACCATTTCCAGATTTACTAGAATCAAAGTCCACAATCATAGCCTTATGACCTAGAAAATGCTAATGTACCTGATCATGAACAGAACTTGCTAGTGTCTCTTGTTGCAATTTCATTGTTTGCTAGTTGGCAACACATTTTGGTGTCAAAAGAAGAAGCACCTCATTCCCTGATCATTCGATATAACTGAGTTCACCATCATCTGAGAAGACACGATCACAGTTCAGATTTTCAGCGTCAGTTGACGACTATTTGAACGTGACTCAGTTGTTCATCAGCTCTGATTTTGGTCAGCTAGAAACCTTTGAGGAAGATGGGAAACCAAACTCAGACACACAGAATATATTAGTTTTGTTTAGTTTGGGGTGAGGATGCTATTTTGGGTGGTCCATTCCCAAAATACATCCCCGACCCTAGATTCGAAGTTGTCAGCCTATCCACTCCATCTTAAGAGCAGTCCACAGAGGTGGGTTTTACCAAAAGATTTCACAGGTTTCATGCTTCCACATAAACCTTTTGATGTATTTTTCTAACATTTCACAACTGGATTAAAATGTAACAAGGGTTCTATTGCCCCTCCCAAGTCTGCCCCAATTGTGAAACAATATGAAAAAAAGAGAAACACTGGGCCAGACAATAAAGGGGTCACATTACACGCTGCACACATGCCGTGCACACACTCTTCTCTCACATTCACAGTAGCTAGTGTTCTGCACACAAGAAGCTCTCCAGAGAAGCGGTCAAATGATGAAAATTGTGGACTCTATGGCAAAAGCAGCCAACTAAAATTATAATTCCATATTGAGTAAAACAGAGGCTGAGCCTCCTTTGTGGCTGCTGGAAGTCCTGTATGGATGAACGCCAGGTCAGAATATTACCATGAAATGTTTCTTACCATCTTTTTTTTGAACTCCCTGCTGTTCGTTCAGCATCTTTTCAACACCTCAGGGACTCAAAGGTCAAATGATTCCTTCCTGGATATATTTCCAGCCTCCACCCTCAAGTTTTTTGTTTTGTTTTGTTTTTTGGTCTCACCATGTGGCATGTGGGACCTTAGTTCCCCGACCAGGGATCGAACCCACACCCACTGCATTGGAAGCACAGAGTCTTCACCACTGGACCGCCAGGGAAGTCCCCCCATCAAGTTTTTAAACACACATGTTGTACAAGGCGTCTAATAAATTCCTTGTTTTGTGTAGTCTGATGATCTTAGCCAGAAGCAGTTAGGGAGCTGTATTAGTATTTGGTTTATTTCAAAATGTGTGGGCATGCTTTGAGTTTTGAAAATCCGTTTGTGGCAACTCTTGAGAAGAATCCTTGGGGCCCCTTTGGGGTGTGCTCCTGTACCCAGGTTACCAGAGCAATGCCTACTGACAAGCATTTCACACGCATGGCCAGTCTGTGGAAGGACTAAGTATGGGTAATAGTACTGCTGCTCTTTTCTCCATCGCTGGTTAGAATCTACCCTAAGTGGCAACTGGCTTTTGCACTCCCCACCCTTGGCTTTCTGCTCCCTCTTTTGAATACATCTCTTTAAGTAACTCACCAACTCATCAGCACACCAAATGCAAAAAAAAATACTCTTCTTTAAAACACAAGTGGACACTGAGGGCCCAGCATTGCTCTCTCGGGATTAACTAGTAACAAACAGATCTTAGCTCCCCAACCGGAGATTAAACCTGGGTTGAACCTGGGTCCCGGCAGTGAAAGCGCCAAGTCCTAACCACTGGACCACCAGGGAGTTCCCAAGCCTTCAACCTTAATGAAATGAAGCCACGAGCTCTCCAGTATATGCCCTTCTAAGGAAGGTGCAAAGAGCCTCACACGTAGAAGTAACATTTATCATCATCCTTTTAAAGAGATAATGGAAGCTATGACAAGAAAACAAAAAACAACTTCACCTGTAAAGAGTTCTGTAAATAACCCCTGGCAAGGCTGGGTCTTCCCCTTTTGAAGATCATGTACTCAGACATCCCAAGTTCCAGAACAGCTTGGTGAGCTCCAGAGCAAAATGGGAAATGGCAGAGTCCTGGGGTTTAATTCTTTTAGTGACTGTACATCGAGGACATCTTCCATATCACAAAGAGAAGGTTTCACCTGGCCTATGGGGCCTTCCGCCTTCCAACGCTGACAGCACTTCTTGCCAGAGGGGAAAAAAATTGCTTTTTAAATATTGACTCTCTCAGTCACTGCCAAGGCCAACCAGTCAGCTGTGAACCCCATTTGTTGCTGCCACATCGGAAACAGATCTCGAACTCTGCTGCCTGCCAAGCAGCATCTCTATGGCAAAAGCAAAGTGGCACTAACGATCCTGAGCTGAGATTCTAGGTATCCAAGCCAGAATTACAAGGAATCACTGCCTTACGTCACTTGAGGCGTCACCACTGAACCTCCTAGTGCCATGTCTCAATGACACCTCACACCTGTGTATTCTGAGTTCACTGCAAGTCTCCTGAGCCCACCTTGCCCTGCGGAGCTCCTCCTCTCCCCCACCCCCATCATCATCATCATCATCATCATCATCATCACTAGCAATTATATTAAGAGTTACTATGTGCCAGGCTCTTTTCTAGATTACTTTACATCTGTTACTGTCATCACTACCACTAAGAGTAATCGCTAATACTTGTACAGCACATATTGTCAGGCACCATTTCATGAATTCCACACATGCAATCCTCACAACACCCCTAGGAGATAGGTACCCTTATCATCCCGGCTTCCTAGGTGAGGAAACGGCACAGAGTGGTTAACACGCTAGTAAGTGGAAGGGCTGAACTTCAAACACAGGCTGCCTGGCTCTCGAGCCTGCTGCCTACGTGTGCCCTCTGATCCCAGGGGAGAGGCAGACCTAGAACAAGCAATCGTATTTCCAGGTTCCTTTAGAGAGGGACTCAGAAGGGGTTTCTGAGACCCGGTCCACCGTCTGGGAGAAGGTGACTATACGGTTGAGTCTTGAAGGACTAGGAGGATAAGTCAGGGAGAAAAGAAAAGGCAAAGTGTTCCTGACGGGTGGAATGGTGCACACACAGACCTGGGGGGAAGGCTTCCTCAGGGGGCTCCAGGCAGTTTCTGTCAAGTTAGAGCAAAGGATGAAGAGGGGAAGGATGACGAGATAAAAGTAAAGAGCACTGAACGCAGGCCCTGATGGCTCACCTAAAGTTAGACTGTACCCTGAGAACAACAGCACGCTCCAAAGGATGTGAAGCTGAGGGGCTACCACACATGGATTTCCTTTTCAGAACAATCCCTTGGTAGCCCTGTGGCAATCACACTAGACAAGAAAGGGAAACTAGTTAAGAAGCTGTGAGCACAATTCAGGTAAGAAATGATAAGAGTCTGAATTAATACCATGTCAATTATTATAAACATAAGAAAATTCTCAGTCTTGAACATTTTGATATTGCTTTAATCAAAAATACCTGTATAGACGGAACTTCCCTGGTGGTGCAGTGGCTAAGACTCCACACTCCCAATGCAGGGGGCCCAGGTTTGACCCCTGGTCAGGGAACCAGATCCCACACTCATGCCACAACTGAGAGTTCGCATGCCACAACTAAGGAGCCCGACTGCTGCAACTAAGAAGTGCCCCGTGAGCTGCAACTAAGACCCAGCGCAACCAAAAAAACAAAAAACCTGTACAGACGTGGGATCCCCGAAATTCTTGTCCTTTAGAGGACTCGACTGTAGCCAGCTCTTCCTCCATGGAACTCACAGGTGTAGCATCATATCATGAAATCAAAATAAGCTCACCATTTCATGTTTTATTATACTAGGACTCAATGGCTTAGCTATCGTCATTGCATAACAAAGATTTAATTCATCAAAATATTAATTAAATATTAATATTTAATTAATAAAATTATTAATATTATTCAATTAATCAAAATATAAGAGCTCATGTCTGTCTAATCATCCTCTTTTACATGAAGCAACTTGTACCATAGAAATTTAAAGTACATCCCCTATATCTCTCTATATCATGTCTCACTTTGAGCCATGGCTCTTAAAATAATGTCCATAACTACCAGGAAGCCACAGGCTGGCTGACTTCTTACCACATCTGTGCAGATAAGTGACACCACACCTGGCTCCCACTAGATGCTCAAAAGGCTTATTGAAAGAAAATAATGAAGTCAATGAGTGAAACCTATCACTGGGCGTCAACAATTTTCATTTAATATTTCACAAATCTACATATTATCCCATCACGTTCTCACAAAAGTCTATGCCATTTCACCTCTTTCCTTTGGAAAGGTCTCTCATCGGATGCCTTACTGTAGAAGCAGTGGTTTAAGGGACTCTGTAAACGGTGATCCACTGACCAAAAGAGTTTGAGAATCACTGCTAAGGGACTTAAGAGACTTCACAGCAATGATTCCTGATCAGCTTCGTAACAACAAAGAGCAAGACTGGGGGGTCACTTGAAATAGTACGTAGCTCAGAAATATTCCATAGATCACTGGGATTTTAGAGCTGGAAGACACCGGCCCAGAAAGGTGAAGGGGTTTACCTAAGGTCACGCAGCCGATCAGTAGCAGACTCATTCTTAATTCCTAGACCTGTATTCTTTTCACGATTCCATGCTGCCTGCTCATTTTGTGTGAAAATATTAAGAGAAGATAACTAGAAACGTGATGGTATACAAGCCAAAGATGTTCAAATGATGGTAAAGAAGCCTCAGAAATCCTAACGTTTAGTCCTAGTTTGCTGCTTAGCTGGGTGGCCACTTAATTTTTTTTTGAATCTCAACTCTCCTGTTTGTTCATGGCAGTAAATTCGCCAGCCCCGCTTTTCACTGTCCACGAGGCTGGACCCTTCCACCTCCACAGTTGCTTCCCCTCCGCTCAGAAATCTGTGCCTCCGTGTCTCCAAGTCCTGTCTCTACCTCAACTTACAGCCGGCTTTTCCCTCTTTCCTTTCATAACAAAATTCCTTGAAAGAATCTACACTCACAGCCACCACATGCTCTGGGTCATAAGCGGCCCCGCCAATTCTTAGCTGTGTGACCTGGGACAAGTCACTTAACCTCTCCATGCCTTGTTTTCCTTCAGTGTAAAATGGAGGTATTAATAGTTCCCATCTCCAGATTACTGCCAAGTTGAAACGAGATAATCGAGGTAAAGCACATAAGCATTCACTCAGCAAGTATTTATCCAGCGCCCGTGCCAGGAGGCATTCCCGGCACTGGGGATACAGCAGTGAACCAAAATAAATGAGTTTTCATTTCCACAAGGCTTCAGCATTCCACTTTGGAGAGTTTTCCTGCACCTCCTCAACACTCCCATTTGGATGCTATAATAAGGACCTTTACTTTTCAGGTCAATAGAGTGTGCCTCTTTGCCTTAAAACTTGATGAAACTACAATTGAGCCTTGAACGTGAGTTTGAACTGTGTGGGTCCACTTATATGTGGACGTTTTTCAATAGTGAATACTACAGCACTACACGATCCATGGTGGGTTGACTCCATGGGTGCTGAATGGGCAGGTACGGAGGAACCTCGTATATGGAGGACCAGAGCACGGACTGTAACTTACATATGGATTTTTGACTACCCAGAGGATCAGTACCCCTAACCCCCACCTCGTTCAAGGGTCAACTGTACTGTGAAAACTGTAAAATTCAACACAAATATAAGGGATTTTATTAGTACTCCTCAAGCTTAAGCAAAGATCTGGCAAACCAATCCCAATATTGTCTCTCCTTCCTTGGGATGCTGGAATCTACAATAAATTGGAATCTTCCTCAGGTAGCTGGATAACAAACCAAGTAAATTATCATTCGAACTTTCTATTCAAATCTCCAGGGCACAGATTTGCAAATCTGTTCAGAGTGAAGCCTCCCTCAGCAGAATTTCCTTAACACTGTTCCGAATCTGTCTCCTCATGCTGTCTTCTCCCCTGCTCTGCTGTATCGCTCCCATGAGGCAGGAAGCTCCTGGAAGGCAACACGCCTGTCTGGTTCACAATCTCCCTCTCCCAGACACTCGCCTTGACACAGAGTAGGCCCACAAAAATATTTATTGGTGAACAGGCACCAGGAGCAATGGAGGGGTTGGGCCCTGCAGAGGGCAGTGTGTGTTGGTGGCCGGCTCACTGCCACACTCACTACGTTTTCCTTTTAAGCCCATCCGTGCGCTTTATAAGTAAATAGAAAATGCTAACCTTAGCATATTCAAAAGAACGTTTTAGCCTGCAGCAATTAGGTTATCTCTCGGTTATTTATTTCTTCGGCTTGTTATTAGCTCTGCGCAGAATATTATTCTAATTATGTCAGCCCAATCAGCAGTATTGCATGTCCAGGCTCATTTCCATTAGTTTGAGCTTTGTCTTTCACACTGTGATACTAATTCAATGAGACATCAAACATTTAAATCGACCCGGGATGCCGAGGTCAGGCAGTTTTGCCCTTCCACTCTATTAGCACTCGGGTGTAATTGTGTTTGTCACTCCCCACATGACGGATAGTATCAGGGTGACCACTGGAGCACAAATGAGCAATGTGCTAATATATTATTTTGTTCTATAATATCAATATGTGTTTATTCAGTGCTTGTGCTAGCCAACTTGAAACGGTCACTTTAATACAGCCGCATCAAGTGCTTCTACTCCCAGTGAAGTATTTATTTGGAACGTTTGCTAGATTTTCCATGGAATTAGACCAAAGGAAGGAAGATAAAAATGGTTGCCAGGGAAAGGAACCATGAAGGTCTCAAAAGCCTCTAGTGGCACCAGTGAGGACTTGGCAACCACAAAAATGGAAGGTACAATGCAATTTTCTTTCCACCTCAATGCACTTCGCAAAACTCTTCTATTCTCTGGTAAATAGTTTAAAACTCAAGGTGCAACCTATGGTATTTGAACAAATATAAACTTGACCTGGAGTTAGCGGGCACTGTTGATTTTCATGACTCTGTTTTTTGACAGTGAGGAAAATAGAGAAAATTGGCAAGCAGTGAAAAGAAAAGTTTGGGGAAATCTGTCAGCTTGTTTTGCTTCCATGACAGGTAGATATTCGACAATGAATTTTTATCCCTGAGACCCCAACGAACCCAATCTGTGCTCTCGCCATGTTATTTACCCTTATCATTATGAGACTTAAATTTGAATATTAGTATAACATAGTGTTACCCAGAGTCTTAGTTTGTTATTTCACATTTCAACATCTAAAAAATAACTAGGGAAGCTGGTTTGCCAAGAAGTCCAAGTCAATATGGTGCACTGCCTGATCAAGAGGCACTGTGCATTCCAACAGGAATTCTATTACTGGGTCTCAATGCCTTTTCACAATCACCACAGGACAGACTTTGTTACTCTCATGGTGTAAGTGAAAAACTTAAGCCTGGAGAAGCTCGTATCTAAGCTGAAGATCCCACAGTTTGTCAGTGACGAAGTCAGAACCGGCTCCGGGTTTTTAGATCCCTCATGGTCATGACCTGCTCTAAAACCCCCAGCTGTCTACCCACATCTCTTAACTGCTGTCCAGGAGTTCGGGTCACCCCTGCTCTGCTGCCATCCCTTATCCAGGCTCTGGCTCCCCGCACATTCCATGTAGCCCGTGCTTGGCACTCGGCCCAGGCGGACTTATCTATCTTCTCCAAATCATAAACTTCTTACACTAATGCTTGCATGTGCAAAGATATGCATTGAAAGAAAGGAAGAGGATAAATCATCCCTAACCTCTACCGACAGGTTCAATGAATTACACCAATGTATGTTAATTGAAAAATCGCTCTTTATAAATATAGATAAACCTAAAAAGACACGACTAAGTACTTTTTAATAGCTTTTTTAAAACTCACCATTGCTTTACATGACCTTTCGATGTCTTTTTGTTCTATTGATTTTACCGTTCTAAATACAGATGTATCTTTTAACTTACTCTGAGGAATTAGCTGAGAATCTCCCATTTTCTGTTTGGGTCTCAGTTTTGCATGCCAGAACTGCCTCTAAGGTAGATACCACCCAACTTAGTGCTTCCATAGTTTAAGATACGAAGTTCTAATAACTGGTTCTACTGTGGGAGAAAATGGAACTTTTACTTTTGATACTGTAATTGGACCAGGAAACTGAAAACAGACCCATAAATAAGAATGTGATGCTCTTACTAGTCAATGATTTTTGTGTTCAAAGAATGGGAGGAGCTTCATATCTTTAACAATTTTTTCCACAACATTTCTGCATACTGATATCTGCATACTGAAAGCAGCACATTAGACTTTTTTCTCAAAGATCACAAGTTGAGCAGAAATGCAAGCAGAAATAAGAGACCAGCTCCAAGATGAAGGCCAGCCCCCTGAGATGCGCACAAAAACCTTTGAGTTCACAGCACTTTAGAAAGGTGACAGGAGCAGTAAATAAACCATTGGATTAGATTAGAGGTCAGCAACCTTTTAAAAGGGGTTTGCTGAAGAGTTGACCCCTTTCCTTCAGGCATGCTCCTCCTGTGCTGACCATATCTTTGCAAAGTAGAAAAGGTTGAACTGCCACCTGCCAGTGGTCGGGTGGATAGGGCTGCAGACCCTTGTGGCTACTGGTGGCCCAGCCGTCCATGGGAATGTTGAAGAGCTTGGCTTAAGTGCCACCTTGGGCAGTGACCGGCCAGGCTCCCTCGCACCAACACGGAGACACGTGATGGAGAGAGTAGAATCCATCACATCAGCTTCCAACATATTTCTTTCTTTTTTTTTTTTTAATTTAATTTTTTTTTTTTTTTTTGGCTACGTTGGGTCTTCATTGCTGCGCGCGAGCTTTCTCTAGTTGCAGTGAGCGGGGGCTACTCTTCATTGTGGTGCACGGGCTTCTCACTGCGGTGGCTTCTCTTGTTGCGGAGCATAGGCTCTAGGCGCCCGGGCTTTGGAAGTTGTGGCACATGGGCTCAGTACTTGCGGCACGTGGGCTCAGTACTTGTGGCACACGGGCTCTAGGGCACACAGGCTTCAGTTGTTGTGGCTTGTGGGCTCTAGAGTGCAGGCTCAGTAGCTGTGGTGCACAGGCTTAGTTGCTCTGCGGCATGCAGGATCTTCCCAGACCAGGGATCGAACCCATGTCCCTGCACTGGGAGGCGAATCCTTAACCACTGCACCACCAGGGAAGTCTCCCAACATATTTCTGATGACAAGGAAAGTACTAGTAGCATAAAATAATAGACCAAAAGAAAGGGAGAAAAGACTAATAGACCAGACACCAGAAAAGTTAGTGATCATATCCTACCCTTCCTTCCCTTCCTATCAAAAAGAAATCAGACAGTGGAAACATGGGACAAGTTCCCTCATGGGGGGAGGGCGGCACATGGAAATCATAGACTAGGAAATAAAAAGAGAAACCATAGTCAACATAATATGCAGAAGTAGCCGTTTATTTATGCACTCCTTCCATTTATAAAAGATGTGTTTCAGCCTCTGGCTGCATGTACATAATAATTAGCGCTAATGAATATAAATGATACTCACAACTCAACCTGTTTACAGAGTCCCCTCTCCCCCGTGTTATTCAGGGAAGAACTGAGTTTGGAAATGAGACATATGCTGTGTTCTTGGGCTTGACAATGACCCAGAGGTTACAGAAACTGAGCACGAGGAAATCAGTTAGCAATTAACATGGCAAGAAAGAGCCAAACCCAAGGACTCTGGCACTTCGAGTCACAGGCACTGTCTCAAAGGGGGACACTCTTCCTTTCTCTGCGGACGTTTGTCCACAGAGTAACACGATTATTCCTGCAAAACCCAGCACCTGAGAGATGCTGAGGGCAGAAATTCAAGGAGCAACTGTAACATCATGAGAGGTCTGAGAAAAAGAACACAGAACATAAAAAAGATGAAAAGGATGACACTCACATTCTACTCCTATTTATTCCTCCACCCAAGCAAGGGAGGTGAACCGGTTTCCTAGCTCAGTGGATATTTGAAGCCAGAAACTCATATGTATGAGAAGTTAATAGTAATAGCACAAAGACAATGGCAAGAGGTAATTTATAATACGACAGAGACTAAAAATACCCCAAAAAATCAGATATAAGATCTCTTGAAAATAACCACCATTTAGTGCAAAGGAAAGAATCTTTATACAACTCCATAAATACATCTGAAAATTTTACAGTACAAAAAATCGTCTGGACTAGAAAAGATCAGTGATGTTTGATATGCTCTGTTTAATAAGAAATAAAAAGCACCACACGTCTCAGGAAACACTTCTGTCCTCAGTTAGGTATACAAAACAAAGTTTGAGGGTTTAAAAAGGCCAGCCTCGGGTATTTGGAAAACTCGTTTACAGGACACCTCATTTTCCACTGGGCCCAGGAGCCAATGCTTGACGTCCTGACCTTCCTGAGAAAACTTTATTTCCTCACCACTGGATGCAGCTGCTGCATCTGAGGATCTTACAGTCTAGGATATTTCACAAGTGCAAGGGCCTTGGGAGATCAGTATTCTCAACTGCAGAGGAAACAAGTGAGCTTAGGGCAGGGTGGGCACCTCCCAAGGTCCCACAATAACATGGGGGCAGAGGTGGAATCAAGAATCCAAGCCTCTAGCAGTTTCTATGAAGTACAATGCACAAAGACAGCAACAGGGGACTCCCTGGCGGTCCAGTGGTTAGGACTCAGTGATCTCACTGCCAAGAGGGCCCGGGTTCAATCCCTGGTTGGGGAGCTAAGATCCCACAAGCTGCACAGCGCAGGCAAAAAAAAGAAAGAAAAAAGAAAGAAAGAAAGAAAAATAAAGAAGATAAAAGAAAAGACAGCAACAAATTTGGCCCCTTCAAGCTCATTGCCTTCCTATGCTAACCTTCTGAAGGAGTGAGCGAAGCCAAGTCAGGAGGCAGGAAGCACCTGGGGCATCTGAGCATGTGAATAACAGGAGGAAGCTGAACTCATGTCACTTGCCCAAACCTCCTCACTTGCCCCTATCTTTCTCTTTCTCTAAAACTGTGCTTCACACTTGCTTCATCCAGGAAGCCTACCAGGCTCGCCTCTCCTATTCCCAACTGTTCCTAGCATCCCAACCCTTACACTGACTAGCCATGTGATATCTGCCTGAAGACTCAAGCCTCCGTTTCCTCCTCGAAAAGATGGGGATCCTAAGACCTACTTCCTAGGATGTTCGTGAGATTCGGGGGAGATAATTTGTATAAAGGGCCTAGCACAACATCTGACAAATAACAACAAAAGAAAAATAAGTGCTCAGCTAAAGGAAGGTGTTCGTACATTATTACAGCAGCAAATATGTCTCCACAGCCAAGCGGCTGGGTGACTCTCTGTGGGTGACTGCAGCACGTCATGTTTAGTATTGTCACTGTGGTGCTTCTTTGGTCTCACCCACCATGTGCAGGTGGGTTGAACTGAAGTCCTCCCCTCTCCTGCCTCTCTTCTCTCACTTGATTGGAATCTTCTCCAGAACAGGGATTCTGTATGACTTCTCATGAATATGGGTGGCACAGGCTGGCTCCCTGGCACTGACGATGCCAAGCTGATTAACAGTAACTAACTTTAAGGGTTGTGAGAATCATGTACAAGGCAATTTCACGTACAGAAATTCACTTGATCCGTGCAGTTACCCTAGAAGTCAAGCAGGACTTTTATTATTATCCCCATCTTAGATAAAAGAGGAGAAAACAGAGGCTCAGGTAGGTTGAAGGACTTGCCTCTCACCTTGAGTGGGGCTGATACACTTTTGGAATCAGGGGCAACCTTGCCTGGCTTGGCAGTTTTCAAAAGGGGGTATTAATCCTTCCCCTAGATGACCTTTAACACGTGTGACTGCTGCTGTGCAGTGTCCACTCAATGAGGAGTCCCCAAACACACTTCCCTACGATTTCAGCATCTCCCCACAGCAACTTGTTTTGACCTCACCAACCGTCTATCGAACAAAGGTCAGCAAACGACAGCCATATCTGATCCACAGCTAGTTTTCGGATGGTCTACAAGCTAAGGATTTTAAAGGGCTGTGAAAAACTACACAAAACAAACAAACAAGAAAATGCAACAGAGATGTACGTGGCCCACAAAGCCTGAAATACCTACTATCTAACCCATTAAAGAAAAAGTTTGCTGGCCCAATCAAACTGTGGTTCTCTCCTGCTTTGGAAGCCTGGACACTTAGAGCCCAATCTGCAGCCCTTCTCTAGCAACAGAATAAGACCTCATGCAATGTCTTTTGGGAATCTCACTCTGATTCCCGTTTCGCTCTCAAAGGAAGTATTTGATGTGACTTTCGATGCTGAAGAAATTAGTACCACCACTGGTAACCCTAAAACACAAGCCATTAAACTCATCATACTCCTTTATCACCAAGTAATATGTGCAACAGACACCCCTGCCTTGTCCCTTAACCAATGCATCCTTGGGCCTTAATCATGTCCCATGATTCATTCTTAAGGGAGCTTCAAAATGTCCTGCCTAATGTTCCCCTTCACTAATTTTTTTTTTACATCTTTATTGGACTAAAATTGCTTTACAATGTTGTGTTAGTTTCTGCTGTATAACAAAGTGAATCAGCTATACGTATACATATATCCCCATATCTCCTCCCTCTTGCGTCTCCCTCCCACCCTCCCTATCCCACCCCTCTAGGTCGTCACAAAGCACCCAGCTGATCTCCCTGTGCTACGTAGCTGCTTCCCACTAGCTAGCTACTTTACATTTGGTCCCTTCACTGATTTTTAACCTTATTTTTTAGTGTTTTACCTTGCACCATAATAATCACTTTTGAAAATTATTGAATCCTTTCAGGAACCAGGATTTAAGGACTATACATTGAATAACCTCCTTAGAATAGCCCACATAGTACAGAGCAGGCTTGAACCCAGCTCACCTCATTCCACATCCAGGGCTTTTCCTCAGTATCCCTAAAAGTCAAGAAGGTTCTAAATGGAAATAATTAGGGACCAAACCCTGTTAGTTAGTGACCCTCCCCAGCTGTAGCCCACTATCCTGGAGGGCCCATCCTGAAATAGCTTTCCGGGCTTTCTCTTAGAGAGTCAGCCCTCGTAACCATAGTTCCTCATTTTCTGATTCAACCAACTGTGGATTGAATCTGCAGATGCAAAACCCATGGTTCCAGAGGTCCACTGTACTATGCCATTTTACACAAGGCACTTAAGCCTCTGCAGATTCTGGTATCCAGGGAGGGTTCCTGGAACCAATCCACCATGGATACTGAAGGATGACTGCACTGCCACAGAGGCACACACACCACGCCAGCATTCCCCTCATTGCCAGAGCTCCAGCTACTCACCATTCCAAAGGAAGAAAAGTAGGACAGAAACCTGCTCCCAACCCTCATGAATTGTTGGTGAGAATGTAAATTGATACAGCCACTATGGAGAACAGTATGCAGGTTCCTTAAAAAACTAAAAATAGAACTACCATACAACCCAGCAATCCCACTACTGGACATATACCCGGAGAAAACCATAATTCAAAAAGAGTCATGTACCACAATGTTCATTGCAGCTCTATTTACAATAACCAGGACATGGAAGCAACCTACGTGCCCACCAACAGATGAATAGATAAAGATGTGTCACATACATACAATGGAATATTACTCAGCCATAAAAAGGAACAAAACTGAGTCATTTGTAGTGAGGTGGACAGACCTAGAGTCTGCCATACAGAGTGAAGTAAGTCAGAAAGAGAAAAACAAATGCCATATGCTAACACATATATATGGAATCTAAAAAAAAAAATAGTTCTGAAGAACCTGGGGGCAGGACAGGAATAAAGACGCAGACGTAGAGAATGGACTTGAGGACACGGGGAGGGGGAAGGGTAAGCTGGGACGAAGTGAGAGAGTGGCATGGACATATATACACTACCAAATGTAAAACAGATAGCTAGCGGGAAGCAGCTGCATTGCACAGGGAGATCAGCTCCGTGCTTTGTGACCACCTAGAGGGGTGGGATAGGGAGGGTGGGAGGGATATGCAAGAGGGAGTTGATATGGGGATATATGTATACATACGGCTGATTTACTTTGTTATACAGCAGAAACTAACACACCATTGTAAAGCAATTATACTCCGATAAAGATGTTAAAAAACAAAACAACAACAACAAAAAACCTGCTCCTAGTTACGTGGAGGGAATCACTGGATGTGGGACCAAGAGGTTGGGTTTCAGTTCTGCTCTCACCACCCACCAGCTATATGACCTTGGATCAGCCACTTACCCTCTCCGACTCTGTATCCTTGTCTAGGGGAACAGAGGGGTCCTCCTAGCACTGTCATGAACTGCATGGGTGCGAGTGGATGACAAAGCATTTAGTAACATTTGGAAGCCCTGTACAACTGTAAGAGCTTGTTATCACAGCAACAGCCATTCTGCAATCAGCCTGATATGCTTGGAGCTGGAGTAATCAGCCCTCTCGCCACCCCTTCCATCAGTCTAGCAGGTCTAAGAATTTGGACAAGTGGGTTTTTCCCAGGAAAGAGACAGAGTTATGCTCTCTACTTCATCTCTAAAGTACTTGGGTCTCCAGGGGCTAAATGGACCTTCTATTTAAGGAGAAGACAGAAGACAATGCACACACCCCAAAAGGCTTTAAATGACACCCCACGCCTCCATGGAGAATCTCTGATTTTAAAAGAAGCATGGCAAAAGAACCCTTATCCATGCTGCCAATTAGATAAGACAAAGTGATATCAACCCCACGCTGGCTCCAGGGACCGGCCAGGATAACCTTACACATTATCCACTTCAAATTTCTGTGATTATGTCCTACATATATTATATACTCTCACACAGAATGAACATATTATTTGTGTGATTTATACCTCCCCCCAACCCAGCTCAGTAATTACACCCCTGTGTATTGCATCTATTCACTTGAGAACGTGCCTTTCATTTGACAGATCAAAGGACTAAGCATATATTTTTCCTCTTCTCTCAAACCAGCCATTGCCTCTATGGAGGAGCACTGACTTCCTTCCTTGAAAATGCTGTTCTTTTGAGTAGTTTTCACCTTGGGACTAAACATCTTTTGCCCTCAGACTTGGTCATAACATAGGCTGGTTCACAGAGATGGGGAAGACTGGGGGGCCACCACCGTTTGCAAGGAGAGGAGGCTGTGTGGCACAGGACTGCTAGGAAAGCTAAAGGGAAACTGCTAGCTACCAACAAGGGCTGCTTGAAGGCCTCTAAGGACCCCATGCACTCTTGCTTTTTTTGCAAGCCATACCTCTCTCACATTATACCAAATACCCTGCATCCCACATTTAAGGAAATGTGCGTAAAACTATATGAGTTTTAAGGAGTTGTAGTTGATGGGTAAACGTGTTTCATTTTGTAAAAACTTAAACATTAATTAATGTCAATTTCACAGTTTCATATTTTTCATTCAGTAATTCCCTTCCAGATTTCCAACATTTTATTAAGCTCTTGCAAATTCCAAAGCCCCCAGCTCTGTGTTTATGGATCCAATGGTTAAATGGTCCTATTGTCAACTCTCATTGCTTGGGCTCTAAGAGAAGGTTTTGAAAGAGGAGTGGAGGGTAGGAGGGTATAAGAGAAGCCCAGAGCTCCTGGAGCAGAAGAGCAAAGGACTAAAAGGCTTAGAGTTTTAACAGTGAATGCTGCTCACTTCCTGTTCTCCCAGGACCAAATCTGCCACCAAATACTGGGGAAAAGATTGTGTTTAAAGTTGCTCCATTTTTCAGTACTGATCTAGAGTATCCCATAAATCTTCCCAAATTTAGCAACATGACACACTAATGCTGGAAAGAGCACTGTGCTAAGAGCTACGGCTCCCAGCTGAAGTTCCAGGCCTAGATGCACCTGCTAGCTATGTGACCTCTGGCATTACAGATATCCTGTGCCTCATTCATCCATAAAACAGGGGCAATGCCACCCAATCAGCCTTAGCATTGTTGTAAGCATGAAATGTTATGAGTTGAGCAAAAGTTCTTTGTAAACTGTAACATGCTATAAAATGCAAAAGAATATTGCTAAGAAGCTAAGAATTCATAGGATACACAATTTAAAAGGAGGTATGTGTATAGCCAAGATGCCTCATGGTTCTTTGTGGAGACAATTTCCTACTTCTTTGTGAAACTAATGGGGAATTCCCTGGCTGTCCAGTAGTGAGGACTCCACGCTTTCACCGCCAAGAGCCTGGGTCTGATCCCTGGTCAGGGAATAGCCATGTCGCACGGCCAAAAAAAAAAAAAAAGAGAGAGAGAAAAATGAAACTAATGGCATAAGAAATCTTTGAAAATGAGATGTATAAAACTGACCTAGACTAAAAGTTGTAAGTATCGTAATATCCAATCAAGCACCTACATTCTACATGCATAAACACATATTCTATTTAGTTTCTTTTGGTTCAACGAACTCAGACAACCTATTCATGCTTACCTCTGGAAAAGAAGGGTTAACATTTGGAACTCTTGACTGTGAAACTGTCAGGAAATAAATGACTTGAATTTTATCTAATCTGTATATAAAGACTTGTGCTGAGCTGCAACCATGTATCATAGTGCACTTCTGCTTTGGTATGTTTTGTTTTGTTTTGTTTTACCAAATAGCTCTTGTCAAAGAGCCATTAGCTCCTGAAAAATGACAGAACATGCTCACAGAAGTCTGAAATTGGTACCAGATTATGTGACTTTATTGAGAGGGTTTTAAACTAAATTTAAGTGTGAAAAGGGAGTGCCAAAAAAAATACCCAAAGAAAATCAACTTAAAGAGCTCCCAGTGGTCAAAGCGGGAACAATCTGAGGAACAAAACAAATAAATTAGCAGTGGGTTATCACACCAAAGTATAAAATAAAATATCCTTGAGTCCATACTGATATAAATAAATGACTGAATAAATAAGTATACTTGGGAAAACAAACAAATCTCCCGTGCAGAAGAATTCCAAATAATTTATGTAGATAGATACCATGGCCTCAGGAAGTGGAGCATATAACTCTCCATTCTTTAAGTGTGAGCTATGCACAGTGACCTCCTTCCCAAGGGGATAGCATGGAAAGGGGCTGAGGGCTGAGTGTCAACTTTACAGTGGAGAAACATGACAAACGCTACCTCAGCTAAGTGAACAGGGCCAATCCCAACAGCGGTAAGTCATGTTGCTAGCAGCAGCCTTCATCTGATATAATGAGAATGGCACTTTACCTCTGTGGTCCTCCTCCCCAAAACCCACAACCCCAGCCTCATCAAGAAAAATCACCAAACAAACATCAATAGTGAGACATTTACAAAATTTCTGACCAGTACTCTTCAAAACTGTCAAAGTAATAAAAAACAAGGAGAGCCAAAAAACCGTCATAGCTAGAAAGAGCTTAAGTATACTAAATGTAGTATGATATCCTGGATGGGATCTTGACACAGAAAAAGACATTAGGAGAAAACTAAGGAAATCTGAATAAAGTACGGACATGGTTAGCAAATATCCATAGCGTTCACTCATACTATCAATAGTGGTTCATTAATTGGAACAAATGTGCCATCCTAATGTAAGATGTTAGTAACAGAGGAAACGAGGTATAGGTATATAGAAATTCTCTGTACTATCTCAGTAATTTTTCTGTAAGTTTCAAATGAGGCGAAAAAAAAAAGGTGAATTTTTTAAAAAGACTGAAAAACTATCCCTCCATTCAATCAACAAATATTTAAGTGTTTACTATAGGCCGGGAACTGTCAGATAAAGTCACTGCCCTCATGGAGCTTACGTTCTAGTGACGGGAGGTGTCTCAAGTAATAAAATTCATTTATACTATCAGAATCTGAAGATGACTTTGAAGCCATGGGACAAAATGAGATCATCTCAAAGAGGTATATAGTACATTATAATTTGGAAAATGCTTAAAGTACAGATTTAAAAATCAGTGTTAATATAAAGACAGGTTTATCATAACACAGAAAAATGCCTTCTCCTTGGCCCTATCTAGACTATTAAACAGATGACTTGTAAACACTTATTTTAAAAGTTATGTGATTATTAAGAATCAGCAAGGGTTCTCACAGAACAAAGAATGTCAAAATCACATATTTCTATCAACAATTTGAAGAAACAGAAAGTATACATTTCATATTTCACATAATAAAATCCAAAGGGATCTTGATAGGGTAGAACTATGTACTAAAATCAAAGGTGAAATTTAATAAAAAATTTTGCTGCAAAACTTCCACTCATGTTCAAAAATTTCAATGGCACAACTAAAAGAAAAGATGAAGAATCAAGATGAGTGGTATTTTCTATGAACAAAAACTCAGAGCTCTGGCTGACCATGGGCTTGATGGGTGCCAATAGTATGGTGTGGCTAATGCCACTTCAGGCCAAAGTGATAGGAATTAGTGTACAGGTCAAAGAAACTAGTAACCCTATTCATCTCTGCTGTTGTCAGGCCACACCTAGAGGTTCTTCACCATTTATAACCACCACATTTTCAAAGGAATACTGGCAAATTAGTGTATACAGAGAAACATGAAAGAACAGTGAAGAATCTGGTAACAAAGAGTTTACATGAGGAATAATTTTAAGAGTAAGAAATATTTACCATAAGAAAAAAACTAAACAAAGATATATTTGGAGGTAGATATTATCTCGTCATAAAGTAGTGAAGAGGTTCACAAACCCTTTCCTCAGAAAACAATGATAAAACTGGACAAAACTTTCAAAAGAGTAACCATGCCAGGGCTCTACAAATTGACCAAATCAAAGCAACAAATTGAAAAGAGTTTATTCATGAAAAGGTTCTGAAACAATGGGAGTGTGTGGTGTTCTTACCTGGGGTGATCCTTAACCCCTCCACCCCACAGTTCAATCAGTACTGTAGTCTTACCAGGACATAACTGCTCAAGAAAACCAGCAGATTGCTGTTGGCAGGTGAGGTTCAAGGGGTGAATGGATTTGAAAAGGAAAATGGAAAATCCACTCAAAGGAGTGAATGGGGAATGCCTGCATTTCTCCTAGTCTGAGGTTATGGTCCTAGGAGGGGAATGCAGAATCACAGGCAGAGCCAGAAATTTAGTGGGAAGATACTTGATTAGTTTCCCACACAACCCTGGCTGACTGGTTGGCTATGTTCATGCACAGGGAAGACCAAACAAGGCCCGAGAAAAGGTAAAAACGGAGGCCAATTTGAAAACAGCATTAACAGTGAATGTGCTCCCCAAATGACCCCGAGATCAACTGGCAGAAAGTGGAAGCCTAGTGTTTGTGCCAAGTTCCTGACCAATTATGGGTTAACCAGTAACGTACAAAGACCCATGGGCAACCTCTAGGAGGCCAGGTTGAAAAATAAAAAGAACTGAAAAATGAGCACAGATCTGAGAGCACAGATATCATCAGTGGCAGAACATCACAGCAGACAGAGATTCCACAGATTTTAAGTCCAGGAAAGTTACTTTAAAAAAAAAAAAACGAGGATTTTTAGTTTCCACTTCAACATGTAAAGAGCTCAGAAGTCATCACTCGCATCCTGAACACACAGAAAATCAATGGCTATTCTTAGACCCATCAGATAATTGAACAAACAGAGCAAACCACCATCCTAAAGACTGGAGAGACAGATCAATACAGCAAACCATACTTAAGCAGGAGCAAAAACAATGGAGATGGTAACCTATCAGTTAGTACCAGAACATTTAATGGTAATTAAATATTAACTTAATTAATGGTGATTAATAGCTGGAAACTGAGCATGGACTAGCTTGAGGGTTAAAAGTTTCGGGAACTCAGTCATTAAGGGTCTCCCCCATTTTCATGAGTTTTACCTCCAGTAGCCTTACCATGTTCTCACAATGAAGATGGGAGAAAAATCTCCTCTTGTTTCCAGCAGGGAGAGGGAGGAAGTAACCACCATGAAATACGAAATACGATCACTGCATTCTGTTCTCCATAACAAAACACTGCCCTCAAGACCCTTATCTGCCCAGACCCCTTACCAGACCCTTATCTGACCTACAAGAATGACAATTAGACAACTTGAGCCCCTGGAGCCTTTCTGTCTCACATCAGGGAAGGAAAAGAAAAAGCTAAAAGATAATTCTGAAGGGACTCAGGCCCACCAAAAAAAAAAAACAACCCTAAAATTTAATCATAAAATTATAGATTGCTTACACTTTCCAATACTTAACACCACATCAACAAGGCTACAGTATAATGACAGTGGATGACAACTGAGAGAGATGCAGGATACCAAGTCTACTTAAGGAGGAGTTTCTAGGGAAACCCAAAGAAACAGGGGAAACAGCAACAAGGACACAAGAGGAAACTGAATCCTCTAACACATACATCTAGAGTAACATTAAACACAGCTTAACTCCTAACTAGATAAACATAAAACCTCACCCTTAAAGTTGTTTTACCTCAGTTCCTATATATCAATGCATCATGTCCAGCTTTCAACAAAAAAATTACAAGTCATGTTAAAAGGCTAAAAAGAACACAGTCTGAAGAGACAAAGCAAAATCAGAACCATTTTAAGCTTTCACACTGATACTGGAAATAAGCTAAGGGATTGAATGGAAAAAATGGACAACATGCAAGAACAGATGAGAAATATAAGCAAAGAGGTGGGAACTCCAAGAAAGAATCAAAAGGAAGTGCTAGAGATCAAAAACACTGTAACAGACATTAAGAATGCTTCTGATAGCTTCATCAATAGACTGAGCATGGCTAAGGAAAACGTGATCTTGAAGGTACATCTATAGAAACATTCCAAACTGAAAAGAAAAGAACAGACTATCCAGTAACTGTGGGACAACTGCAAAAGGTGTAACATATGTATAATAAAAATGCAGGGGGAAAAGAGAGAAAAGGGCAGAAAAAATATCTGAAATAATAATGGCTGAGAATATTCCAAAATTAATGACAAACACCAATCCACATATCCAGAAAGCTCAGAGAACACCAAGCAGATTAAATACCAAAAAACTACATCTGGGAATATCATATGCAAATTGCAGAAAACCATAATCAAACATGAAATCGTGAAAGAGGCCAAAGAGAGAAATCACCACAGAGATGTACCTGTAGAGGAACAAGGATAAGAATTACACTGGACTTCTCTTCAGAAGCCAGGCAAGTGAGAAAAGATTAGAGTGAAATATATAAACTGTTGAAGGAAAAAAAATCTACCAATCTAGAGTTCTGTACCTAGCTAAATTATCCTTCATGGTAAAGGAGATACAATGATTTTCTCAGGAAAAAAAGAGCGGGGGGGAGGATTTGTTGCCTGTAGACCTGCAAGAAATGTTTGCAAGAAATGTTAAAAGAGGTTCTTCAGAAAGAAGGAAGTAATATAGATCAGAAACTCGATACTACATAAAGGAAAAACAGAGTTAGTAAAGGAATAAATGAAGGTAAAATAAAATCTTTTGTTTTTCTTAACCGATCTGACAGATAACTGTTTGCTCAAATAATTAACTGCAATAATGTGTTGGATACATATAGCTTATGGATAAGTAAAATGAATGATGGCAACAGAATAAGGGATGGGAGAGAAGAATTAGAAACATTCTGGTATAAGTTACCTGCACTACTCATGAAGTGGTACAGTGTTATTTAAAGTAAACTTAGATTATTGTAAATGTATACTGCAAACTCTGGGACCACAACTAAAACAAAAAAAGGTTAAGAAGGAGGATAATTGATAAGCTAACAGAGTAGAGAAAATGGAAACATATAAAGTGCTCAATTAAAACTAGAGAAGGCAGAAAAAGAGAAGATGAAAAAAGAGACAAAGAATGAGTGTGACAAATATAAAACAATTTTTTAAATGGCAGACATTAATCCAAGTATATCAATAATGACTGTAAACGTGAATGGTCTAACTAAACCAATTAAAAGACAGAGACTATCAGTATGGATTAAAAAAAAGACCCAACTATATGTTAACTATAAGAAATCCACTTGAAATATAAATGACAGATAAACTAAAAGTAAAGGAATGGAGAAAGTTACACCGTACTAACACTAACCAAAAGAAAGCTGTAGTATCTATGCTAATTTCAGACAAAGCAGACTTCAGAGCAAAAAAATAGCAGGAATGAAGAGGGGCATTACCTAATGATAAAAGACTCAACTGTCCAAAAAGAAAAACAATCCTTACCATGTGTACATCTAACAACAAAGTGCCAAAATAGGTGAGGTAAAAACTGATAAAACTCTAGGAGAAACAGGCAAATCTATTATTTTAATTGGAGACTTCATCACCCCTGTCTCATTAATTGACAGATGATCCTGCAGGTAGAAAAGTAGTAAGGATATAGCTGAACTGAACAGCACCCATCAATATAAATTGACATTCATAGAATACTTCACCCCAAACTGGCAGAATATGTATTCTCAATCTAACCTGGAACATACAAAATAGATCCCATTTTGGTTAATAAAATACAATGAATGAATTTAAAAGAATAGAAATCATAAAATATGCTCTTAGACCACAATGGAATTAAACTGAAAAATCAGTAACAGAAAGATAACTGGAAAAGGCAAAGTATTTGGATATTATACAACCCACTTCTAAATAACACATGGGTCAAAGAAGAAGTCTCAAAATTTTTTTTCAGTATTTTGAACTAAATGAAAAGGAAGATACGACTTACTGAAATTTGTGAGATACAGAGTAAGCAGAGTTTAGAGGGAAACTGATAGTGACAAATGCATCTACTAGAAAAGAAGAAAGCTCTACAATCAACAATCCAGGCTTCCCTCTTAGGGAACTAGAAACAGAAAAGCACCATCAGCCTAAAGCAAACCAAAGAAAAGATACAGTTAAAACTACAGTAGAAAACAATGAAACTGAACATAGGACATCAATACAGAAAATTAACAAAACCAAAAGCAGTTTCTTTGAAAAGATCAACAAAATCAATAAACCTCCAGCAAGGCTAACCATGAAAATAAGAGAGAAGACAAAATTATACCTACTAGAAATGAAAGATGGGCCATCACTACTGATCCCATGAACATCAAAAGCACAGTAAAGGAACATTATTAACAACTCTATGCCTACAAATTCGATAACCTAGATGAAATGGGCCCATTCCTTGAAAGACATAATCTGCCAAAACTCACATAAGAAGAAATAGATAACCTGAATAAGTCTATTTCAAAATTTGAATCAATAATTAATAATCTTCCAAAGCAGAAAGCATCAGGCCCAGGTAGGTTCACTCATGAATACTACAAAACATTTAAGGGATAAATTACACCCATCCTCTACAGTCTCTTCCAGAGGACAGAAGCAGAGGGAATACTTCCTAACTCATTCTATGAGGCCAGTATTACCCTAATACCAAAACCAGACAAAAACATTACAAGAAAAAAAAAAAATGACCGGTATCTGTCATGAACATAGATGCAAAAATCCTCAACAAAATATTAGCAAATCAAGCCCAATAATACATAAAAAGAATTGTACACCATGATCAAGTGGGATTTATTCCAGGTATGCAAGACTGGTTCAACATTCAAAAATCAATTAATGTAATCCATCACATCAACAGACTAAAAAAGAAAAATCACATGATTATATCAATAGATGCAGAAAAAGCACTGACAAAATCTAACATCCATTCAGAACAAAAACTTTCAGTAAACTAGGAATAGAGGGTAACCTTCTCAACTTGATAAAGAATATCTACAAAAAACCTGCAGCTAATATTATACTTCATAGTGAGAAACTCAAAGCTTTGCCACTAAGATCAGGTACAAGCCAAGAATGTCCCCTCTAAAAAGAGAACTACCATAGGATTTCGCAATTCCATCTCGTATTTACCCAAAGAAAATAAAAATATTAACATGAAAAGATATATGCACCCCATGTTCACTGCATCATTACTTCCAACAGCCAAGAAACTGAAACAACCTAAGTGTTCACAAATGTGATATATAATGGGATATCATTCAGCCATAAAAAAGAAGGAAATCTTGCCATTTGCAACAACATGAATGGACCCTGAGGGCATCATGCTAGGTGAAATAAGTCAGACAGAGAAAGACAAATGCTGTATAATCTCACTTATATGTAGAATCGAAACAACAAATAAGTTAAAAAACAAAACAAAACAAAACCATGCGTTCATGGATACAGAGAACAAATGAGCAGTTACCAGGGGCAGGGGTGAGGAGTTGGTGAAATGGAAGGAGGAGGTTAAGAAGTACAAACTCCCAGCTATAAAATAAATAAGCCCTGGGAATGTAATGTATAGCACACTGACTATAGTTAATAATACTATAGTATTATTGAAAGTTGCTAATAAAGTAAATCTTGAAAGTTTCCATCACAAGAAAAAAATGTGTAAACTGGATGGATGGATATAAATTACATTTATTTTGGTAAAAATTTCAGGTAGAATTTGAAATTAAAAACAGAATACCTGGGGCTTCCCTGGTGGCACAGTGATTAGGAATCCACCTGCCAACGCAGGGGACATGGGTTCGATCCCTGGCCCAGGAGAATGCCACATGCCACAGAGCAACTAAACCCATAAGCCACAACTACTGAAGCCTGCGTGCCTGGAGCCCATGCTCTGCAACAACAGAAGCCACCGCAATGAGAAGCCCGTGCACTGCAACAAAGAGTAGCCTCCACGCACCGCAACTAGAGAAAGCACGCATGCAGCAACAAAGACCCAACACAGCCAAACATAAAACAAATAAATAAATTTATAAAAAAACAAACAATACCATTTACATTAGCATGTTAATAATGAATTACTTACAAATCTAACAAAACAAGATCTGAGGAAAACTATAAATCTCTGATGAATGAAATCAAAGAACTTAATAAATGGAGAGAGATTTTATGTTCATGAATAGGAAAACTCTACATTGTCGAGACGTCAGTTTTTCCCAAATTGATCCACAGATTCAAAGCAAACAAAATCAAAATCCCAGCAAGTTATTCTATGGATTTCAACAAACTCATTCTACAGTTTACATGGAGAGTCAAAAGACCCAAAACAGCCAACACAATATTGAAGGAGAAGAACAAAGTTGGAGGAGTGACACGACAACTTCAAGACTTACTATAAAGCTACAGTAGTCAAGACAGTGTGGTAGTGGCAAAAGAACAGACATATAGGTCAACAGAACAGAATAGAGGGCCCAGAAATAAATCCCTATCATATAGTCAGTCAACTGATCTTTGACAAAGGAGCAAAAGCAAAACCATGGAACAAAGATGGTCTCTTCAACAAATGGTGCTGGAACAACTGAATATCCACGTGCAAAAAAAGTGAATGTGGGTAGAGACACAGAATATGTACCTTTCACAAAAATTAACTCAAAGTGGATCACAGACCTAAATGTGAAATGCGAAACTATTAAAACTCCTAGAAGATAATATGAGAAAACCTAGATGACCCTGGGTATGGTGATGACTTTTTACATACAACACCAAAAGCACCATCCATGAAAGGAATAATTGATAAGCTGGACTTCATTAAAATAAAATTTAAAAACCTTCAGTTCTATGAAAGACAATGCCAAGAGAAAACAAGCCACAAATGGGGAGAAATATTTCCAAAAGACATATCTGATAAAGGACTGCTATCCAAAGCATACAAAGAGCTCTTAAAACTCACTCGTAAGGAAACAAAACAACCCAGTTTTTAAAATAGGCCAAAAATCTTCACACCTCACCAAATAAGCATATGAAAAGATACTCCACATCATATGTCATCAGGGAAATGCAAATTAGAACAATGAGATACCACTACATACCTATTAGAATGGCCAAAATCCAGAACAATAACACCATCAAATACGGGTGAGGACATGAGGCAACAAGAATTCTCATTCATTGCTGGTGGGGATGCAAAATGGTGCAGCCACTTCAGAAGACAGTCTGGTGGTTTCTTACAAAACTAAACATAGGGCTTCCCTGGTGGCACAGTGGTTGAGAGTCCGCCTGCCGATGCGGGTTCGTGCCCTGGTCCAGGAGGATCCCACATGCCGCGGAGCAGCTGGGCCTGTGAGCCATGGCCGCTGAGCCTGCGCGTCCGGAGCCTGTGCTCCGCAACGGGAGAGGCCACAGCAGTGAGAGGCCCACGTACCGCAAAAAAAAAAAAAAAAAAAAAAAAACTAAACATACTCTAACCATATGATCCAGCAATTGCACTCTTCAGTATTTACCCCAAAGAGTTGAAAACTTTTTTCCACACAAAAAAATCTACACATTGATGTTCATAGCAGCTTTATTCATAATTGCCAAAACTTGGAAGCAATTAATATGCCTTTCAGAAGGTGAATGGATAACCTGTGCTATATCCATAAAATGAACATTATTCAGAGATAAAAAGAAATAAGCTATTAAGCCATGTAAAGACATAGAGGAAACTTAAATGTAAATTACTAAGTGAAAGAAGCCAATCTAAATACTGTATGATTCCAATTATATGACATTCTGGGAAAGGTAAAACTATAGAGGCAGTAAAAAGATCAGTGGTTGCAAGGGGTTGGGGAGAAGAGTGGATGAATAGGAGCACAGAGGACTTTTAGGGCAGTGAAAATGCGCTATATGATACTGTAATAATGGATACATGTCAGTACATATTTGTCCAAACCCTTAGAATGTACAACACTAAGAGTGAACCTTAATATAAACTATGGACTTTGGGTGACTATATGTGTCAATGTAGGTTCATCAATAGTAACAAATGTACCACACTGGTGGGGGATGCTCATAATGGGGGAGACTATGCATGTGAGGGGATAGTGGGGATGTGGGGAATCTCTGTAACTTCCTCTTAATTTTGCTGTGAACCTAAAACTGTTTTAAAAGATTAAAATCTTAGTAAGATGAGATAAGATGAAATGAAATAAAAATCAGTGGTTGTCAGGGGTTTGGGAGAAGGGGAGGAAGGATGAATAGGTAAAGCCCAGGGCATTTTTAGGGCAGTAAAACTTCATGGGAAACTGTAGTGGTGGATACATCTATGTGTCAAAACTCATACAATGTACTACATAAAGAGTGAACCTTAAGGTAAAGCATGGACTATAGTTAATAACAATGTATAAATATTGGTTCATTAATTGTCACAAATATACCCCACTAATGCAAGATGTTAATAGTACAGAAAACTGGGCAGGTTGGAGGGGTATATATGGAATGCTATGTACTATCTATTTTGTAAACCTAAAATTGTAATTTAAAAGTCTATTTTTTAAAAACATTGAAATATCCTTACATATACACACACACACACACACACACAGGAAGGGCTACTATCCAAAAAAAAAAAACAGACATTACCAGGTGTTGGTGAGGATGTAGAGAAATTAGAACCTTAATACTACTGGGAACAGTAACATTAATGGTATAGTCACTTGGAAAACATTTTGGAAGTTTAAGGGTAAACCTAGACTTACCATACAACCCAACAATTCCACTCCTAGAAATCTACCTAAAAGAAATTAAAGCATAAGTCTACACAATGACTTATTCATGAATATTCATAGCAGCATTATTCATAAGAGCCAAAAAATGTGGTATATCCATACAATGGATCCATAAAAAGGAATGAACCAGTGCTATATGCTATGGTATGCACGAACATCAAAAACATTATCCTAAGTGGAACGTGTCAGACACAAAGGACTACATAATATATGATTCCATTTATTTTTAAATTCCAGAAAAAGAAGAATCAGAGCAGGAAAGCAGATACGTGGTTGCCTAGGGCTGGAGGTGAGAGAGGTGGAAGTGGGGACTGACTGCAAAGGGGCACAAGGAACTCTATGGGGGTAAATGAAATACTCTAAACTGGAATTGTAGTAATGATCATACAACTCTTTAAATCAAAGCCATTAAATTGTACCCTTATAAGAGGTGAGTTTTATAGATATAAATTATACCTCAATAAAGCTATTAAGAAATATTTACAGAGTTGTATAGGGGAAAGGAAAATAAAATCATTCCATATTCTTCAAATAGTCAAAACGAAATTTCACAGACAGTAATTCTAGGGAGTTAGAATTTTAGCCAATATGTAGAAGTATTCAGTACATATGCTAAGAATCAGAGTTCTTTAACAGGAATAACTGTGATTCTAAAGCAAACGCACTGATACTGTGGGGTGACCGACCCATGAAAACCCCCTTTTTTGTCAACAGAACCTAAACGTTGACTAGCTAGATATTCTATTATTTGCACCTGAGTGAATCTTAAGGGATAAACCTACTTCTCAGTAGAAGAAGTCTGAAAGAGTTGAGTAACTTTCTGCCAGGGAAGGTGTGAAATATTCCTACTGGAGTGAGAGGATGATAGTAGTGGCTGGGTTAAAAAAAAAAATTAGGCATACTTTCTGAAAAACACCTGCATTATATAGGTGTTCTTTGAAGGAAAAAAAACAATTGTCACAGTGGAAATGTATTTATAGACATAGATACATAAATATAGATAGGTAGATATAGATATTTATAGTCTCTTTTGTTCCCTGGGGAACCTTGAAGATCAAACTAGGAGACTACTTTTACTAGGAGATGCGAGGCACACAAAAGTTTAAGATTTGTCTTCTGCCCCCAAGATGCTGGAAAAACAATCTTTGTAGAAGCAGGTGAACACACCTGAAGCAATTAGCACATATCAGACACTGTAAAATGAAGCTGAAGATTGTAGGGTATAAGTATAATTAAATTCTATAGAAGCCAAATCACAGACAGCTTGAAGATCCAGCAGGATTAAAATATGCTACCTGATGGTGAAACCATGCAACTGATTGAACTGTCCACACCTAAAACAGTTATTTTGAACCAGATGTTAAGTAGTCCTCTGAAGGCTTCTGACACCAACATGCTGTTAGGTAATATGCCTCAAGTGGATTCACAGGAACAAGAGAAATTAGTGCTTTCAAAAGAAGTCATTTAAAACAGGCTCCCCAGGGCTTCCCTGGTGGCGCAGTGGTTGAGAGTCCGCCTGCTGATGCAGGGGACACGGTTTCATGCCCCGGTCCAGGAAGATCCCACATGCCGCGGAGCGGCTAGGCCCGTGAGCCATGTCCGCTGAGCCTGCGCGTCCGGAGCCTGTGCTCCGCAGCGGGAGAGGCCACAACAGCGAGAGGCCCGCGCACCGCAAAAAAAAAAAAAAAAAAAAAAAAACAGGCTCCCCCAAATCATTTCTGGATGTGCAAATTCCACGGTGGATTATTGCTTGAATTTCACTTACCTCTAATATTTACACATGAGATCTAACAGTGAAAGTTTTGAAAGATCAATTTAATTTTTAAAAATAAATAAATTTATTTATTTATTTATATTTTTGGCTGTGTTGGGTCTTCGTTGCTCTGCATGGGCTTTCTCTAGTTGCGGTGAGCAGGGGCTACTCTTCCTTGCGGTTCACGGGCTTCTCATTGTCATGGCTTCTCTTGTTGCAGAGTGCAGCCTCAGCAGCTGCAACGCACGGGCCCAGCTGCTCCCCGGCATGTGGGATCCTCCCAGGCTAGGACTCGAACCTGTGTCCCCTGCGTTGGCAGGCGGATTCTTAACCACGGAGCCACCAGGGAAGTCCTAGATCAATGTAATTTAAGCATTGCTATCATGACAGTATCGCAATTGGATTTTTTTTCTTTACATTTTTCCATCTGCAGTCTTGCCTTCTGTTACTCTGGGATTTTTCAGAATGGCATCATCACAAAGACCTGTGTTATTTCAATACTGTATGGAAAAGGCTCTAAGCGAAGCAAATTTTTAGATTACTGTTAGCAGAATTAAAGCCCTTTAACATTGCAACGGTAGGGTTCACGAATCATCTACTGTAAACATTTTCTCATTTGAAGCTCCAGTAATCAATGTAATGTGAGTTGCTTTTCCAGAAGTTGTCACCCACTCTCCTCCCCGCCTTGTTGAACCTCTCCTCCTCCCTCTACCCATTAATGAATTTGATTTCAAGAGGTCTGAAGAGACGGTGGGTGGCATGGACTCCAGATCACTTGTTCCCTTGCAAAGCTGAGAAGCTCTTTTGGCAGTGAACCCACAAGCTTTGCTCCTTTAACACTATGATCACCCCCTGAAAGCTGAGAGGACCCATCTCCCCAACGAGCAGTAAATGAGCTGCTGAGAGTTCACCTTCCCCAACCTTCATCATGGCAGATTTGGTGTGTAAATTTGCAGACAACTTTTACCTGCTGATACAGAGAGCTTTTGAGATAGAAGCCCCTAGAACAGAATAAAAACAGCTCAAGAACAACGCTTCCCTTAGTCCTGAGTAATTATCTACATAACAGCTATTTGCCATGAAAATTAACCCAAAAAATCATCTCCATTGCCTTGTTCATTCAACTTCTAACTAGCACACATTGTCTGACTCCATTATTCCTCATACCCAAATCTCTAGCAAACTAATCAACTTTTGGTGCCCTACGCAAAGGACTACTTCCCAAGTACCTTGAGGTACTTGAAGAACTAAAGCTAGTCACTGCCAATAGATATTTTTAATTTTTTTACTCTAGAGGAGATATGCTGCAGTGGTATATTTTATTTTGTTTTTTTAACTTTTTATTTATATATTTTTAAAATTTATTTTTGGCTGTGGTGGGTCTTCGTTGCTGTGCGTGGGCTTTCTCTAGTTGCGGCGAGTGGGGGGCTACTCTTTGTTGCGGTGCACAGGCTTCTCATTGCGGTGGCTTCTCTTGTTGCGGAGCACGGGCTCTAGGTGCATGAGCTTCAGAAGTTGCTGCACGTGGTCTCAACAGTTGTGGCTCGTGGGCTCTAGTGCACAGGCTCAGTAGTTGTGGCTCACAGGCTCAGAAGTTGTGGCGCACAGGCTTAGTTGCTCCGCGTCATGTGGGATCTTCCCGGACCAGGGCTCGAACCTATGTCCCCTGCATTGGCAGGCAGATTCTTAACCACTGTGCCACCAGGGAAGCCCTGGAGAGAGAGAGAGAGAGAGAGAGAGAGAGAGAGAGAGAGAGAGGGAGAGAGGGAGGGAGGGAGAGAG